>NW_027187337.1:0-10989 GCF_028583685.1 Petaurus breviceps papuanus
CACCTCTCTTCCTAATCTTCTCTCATATTATTTCCCTTCATTCACCCTCTCTGTCCCTGTCAAATTGGTTGGCTACCCATTTTCTCTACACAACATTCTCATCTCCCACCTCTATGACTTTGTGCCATGTATTCCCCACTCCTTGAATTCCATCACCTCCACTTCACAAAATTCTAGGCTTCCACACAGGTGCCCCTCCCTACGGGAGTCTTTCCTCCTCTGCATAGGTGTTAGTACTCTCCTTACTAGAACTGTTTTGTACTGATCTCGTGCAGTGTTGTATATACACATCTCTGTATGTTCTTGGCTCCCGGGAGAAGGTAAGTGGCTTGTAGAGCACGGCTGATCCATTTCTGTTTTTGTATACCCTGCACCCAGCACTAAACCTGGCATACAGCAAGTGATTAATAAATGCTTGTTGATTGGTTGGTTGGTCTAGTCCAGTCTCTCCTTGAGGACAGGGACTGATTCACCTTTGTCTTTGCACCTCAAAACCTTGCATTCACATGAATAAACATGCCCTCAAATGGGGTTGGAGAAAGGACATAATTGAACATTAAAATTGTTACCATTTTAATTTTCTTTAAAAACAAAAGAGCAATAAGTATTTTCAAAAACCACTATTTTGTTGATCAAAGCTGGACTTCATTGGATTCCAGGCCCACCACAGATGCTGGCCCCTCCAAGCACACAGACTCCTTGACCCCTTCCCTCCCACTTCCAAGTCATCATTCCCTCCTGGAACAGCTCAGAGAGCTCTGGCTTGCTTCCTTCTCCCTGGACCCCCACCAAATCCTCTCCCTGCATCAGAATTGTCATGGGCATGTGTCACATCCTCCCATAAGAAAGTAAAGTTTCCAGGGGGTAACCAATGATGGATTTGAGAGGGAAGACAGGGACAGTCCAAGCTCTTGACAAGCAAATACTGCTCAAGTCGGGGGCCATGCCATCCTCACTTGACAGCCAAGGTAATAAAGATGGGGATAGAAGAAGCTGCTGAGAAATGGCCAGGATTCCATACAGGTGGGTCTGGGATTGCAGGAGCTGGGTACCTGTGTAGAGTATCCGACTGATCATGCCAGGCATCACCATAAGAAACATGGGCAGTATCTTTAGATAACCGCACAATATGCAGCCGGCCTTCACATGGGACATGTTCTTGGCTGAGAGGCACCTCTGCACAATGACCTGCCAGGAAAACATGGAGAATGAGGGGCATAGGTCAGGGACCCCCAGCCCTGCTCTGCCTGCCACCTCCTCAGTTGGAACCCTTGAGGACCTTCATTGAGAGGGAGGTGGACTGACAGACTCTCAGCAGTAGAGAAAAAAATGACTGACCTCAGCACAAAGAATTATTGTATGTAGGACCACTGGGTGCATCTCCCCTCCTCCCATGGGTGCTCATCACCCCTACATTTCAAGCCATTTGACCGATAAGCAAACACTGCTAACTATCTGGTATCAATTGTGTGTATCCCTATATCTGTATTTGTCTCTCCCATTAAGAATGGAATCTTCTTGTGGGCAGGGCACGTTTCAATTTTTTGGTCTTTGTAACCCAGTTCCTGGCACAAAGTAAGAACTGGCATGGGGAATCCCCTTCTTCCAACACAGTTCTGCCCCTACCCTACAGCCCTGAAAGGTGCCCAGTCCCTGGCAGTGTTGGAGACTAGCTCTATTCATTATCCCAGGTTCTCTGTGTAGTCAAGTCTAGTCAATAAACATTAGTTAGCTACATACCGTGTGATAAGATTCAGGGATGCAAATAAAAGTGCTTTTTTAAACCACTACTTGGGGGGGGGGGTCGGGTGGAGCCAAGATGGCGGTGTAGAAGCAGGAAAACTCCCTGAGCACCCCCGCCCCCATAAGCACCTAAAATACCTATAAAAAATGACTCTAAACGAACTTTAGGGCTACAGAACCCGCAAAGTGACAGAGAGAAGCAAATTTCCCCCTGAAGACAGCCCAGCATAGCGGCAGGAAGGGTCCATTCACAGTGCACTGGGAGCCAAGCCCAGCCCCATGTGAGCCCGAGGTTTTTAACCTCAGGGAGGCCCAACCAGCCACAGCCAGAGGGATGTCAGGAGAGTAGATCACCAGCAGCTGTGATGGTTTCCAAAAGTATCAACCCATAAATGCCAAAGGCAAAGAGACTGGTCAGTGTATACTTTGAGAACAGGGAGTTCAGGAGTGAGGTCCAGCCTCTACCCCTGGAGGGAGAAGGGGCCGAGGCGTGGCGGCCACTACCATGTGGCTGCTTCAAAGCTCCTGGCCTGCACATTGTAGGGGGACCAAGGAACCATTCTGAGGGGTAATCGCGCTTGCTTTAACCTGCTTGGATCTGGATTGCAGTCTAGGATGGAGGTCCTGGGGTGTGTGTAGAGCATTTGGAAGTTTCCGAGAGGGCTGCCAACTAATAGCTCTGGCAGCTGCAAAAACCCCAGCGATTTGGGACAAAGCTCTCCTCTCTGGAAGCAGAGTTCTACTGTGGCAAAAAGCTCAAAAGTCAAGTAATTGAGAGGCAACATGACCAAGCAAAGGAAGCAAAGCAAGCACAGCAATCTGACTTTGGATTCCTTTTTTGAGGACAAAAAGGATCAAAGCATGGAATGGCAGGAAGAAGACAATGAACTCAGAACTCCTGCACCAAAAGCTTCAAAAAAAAAAAAGTATGAAGTGATTACAGGCCATAGAGGAGCTTAAGAAGGATTTTGAAAACCAAATAAGAGAAGTGGAGGAAAAATTGGGAAAAGAAATGAGAATGAAGCAAGAAAATCATGAAAATTGAGTCAACAATATGACAGAAGAAAATCACACCTTAAAAAATAGACTAACTCAGATGGCAAAAGAGACTCAAAAAGCAAATGAGGGGAAGAATGCCTTAAAAAGCTGAATTTGCCTGATGGAAAAAGAATCTTAAAAGCTCACTAAAGAGAATAATTCCTTCAGGATTAGATTGGAACAAATGGAAGCTAGTGAAATTATGAGAGATCAAGATACTATTAAAGAGATCCAAGCAAATGAAAAAATATAAGGCAATGTGAAATATCTCAGTGGAAAAACCACTGACCTGGAAAATAAATCCAGGAGACATAATTTAAAAATTATTGGACTACCTGAAAGCCATGATCAAAAAAAGAACCTAGAAATCATCCTTCAGGAAATTCTCAAGGAAAATTGCCCTGATGTTTTAGAACCAGAGGGCAAAATGTAGGTTGAAAGAATACACCAATCACTTCCTTAAAAAGGTCCCCCAAAGAAAACTCCCAAGAATACTATAGCCAGGTTCTTGAATGCCCAGATCAAGGAGAAAATATTACAAGCAGCCAAGAAGAAACAACTGTAACATTGTGGAAACACAATCAGGATAACACAGGACGTGGCAGCTTCTCCATTGAGGGATAAAAGGGCCTGGAACGTGATATTCCAGAGGTCAAAGGAGCTGGGATTAAAACCAAGAATCACCAACCCAGCAAAATTGAGTATCATGCATGTTTCAGGGGAAAATATGGTCATACAATGAAATAGAGGACTATCAAGCATTCTTGATGAAAAAACCAGAGTTGAATAGAAAATTTGAAATTCAGATACAAGAAGCAAGAGAAGCATGAGAAGGTAAACAGGGAAAAGAAATCATAAGGAACCTATCAAAGTTGAACTATTTACATTCCTACATGGAAAAGCAATCATTGTAATGTATGAAACTTTTCTCAGTATGAGAATAGTTGAAGGGAATAGAAATGTGTGTGTATACATGTATATATGTCTATATAGGAGGGTATATGGGTGTATGACTACATATGTGAGTGTGTGCATATATGTGTACAGGTATACATAGACAGAGGGCACAGAATGAATGGAATAGGAAGGGATGATATTTAAAAGGTAAAATTGAGAGGTGAGAGAGGCATATAATGAGAGGAGATGGGGAGAGACAGAATGGGGTAAATTATCTCATATAAAAGAGGTAAGGGAAAACTGTTACAATGGAGGGGAAGAACTGGAAGGCAAAAGGGAATGGGCCAACCTTACTCTCAATGAATTTAGGTTAAAAGGGAATGACATACACAGTAAATAGAGTTTCTCACTCCACAGGAGAGTAGGGGGGGAAGGGGATGAGAAGGGAGATGATGGAGGGGTAGAGCAGGTTGTGGGGGGAGGGAAGTTAGAAGCACACACTTTTGAAAAGGGATAGGGTCAAAGTAGAGAATAGAACAAGTCGGGGCAGGATAGGATGGAAAGAAATATAGTCAGTCTTTCACAATATATCCACTATGGAAATGTTCTGCATAGCTACACATGTACAACCTATATTGAATTGCCTGTCTTCCCAGTAAGGGTGGGTGATGAGGGAAGAAAGGAAAGAATATGGAATTCAAAGTTTTAAAATCAAATGTTTAAAAATATATATTATTTTTTTACATGCAACTGGGAAATAAGATATACAGGCACTGGGGTACAGAGATCCATCTTGCCCTATTGGAAAGTCAGAGGGAGTATGGGGGAGGATATGGGAGAGAGCTAATTGGGAGAGGGGGTATACAGTGGGATCACTGTTTGGGGTGGTGGGTAGAGGAAAGATGGGGAGAAAATTTGTAACCCACAATCTTGTGGAAATGAATGATGTAAACTAAAAATAAACATGAAATTTAACTTAAAAAAAATTAAAAACCTTTAAAAAATACACTACTTGTTCTCAAGGAGTTTTGGAAACAACATGCAAATTACTATGGGTAAGCCAGATAAGAATAAGGAAATGGGAAATAATCCCCAAAGGGAAGGTACTGCCCTTTACAGGAGCCACTAAAAGTGGGGTTTTACCAGGAAGTTGAAGGAAGCCAGGAAGGACAGGAGGAGGAAGAGCATTTCAGGCAGGGGACACAGCCAGGAAAAATGCCTGGAGGCAGGAGATGGAGGGGCTTGTTCAAGATAGATATTCATGGATCAAAGAGTATGTGGGTGAAGGGAGGGTAAGGCATATGAAGACTGGAAAGCTGGGGGCAGGTGACAGGTTATGAAGGGCCTTAAATGCCAAACAGAGGACCACAAGCTTGGCCCTGGAGGTCATAGGGAGACACTACATTCTCTGACCAGCACTTTGGAAGCATCAATTTCACAGCTCAGCAAAGGATGGGCTGGAGTGAGGAGAAAGAAACTCAGGGCAGGGATTCTAGGCAGCCACCACTGAAAAGGCTTGCTGATGAACTGACTGTATAGGTTATGTACTATGTACATACCCACATGGATACATATTATCTATCTCGGAAAGTAAACTCCCTGAGGGCAGGGACACATTTGTTTCCATCTCTAGCACCTGCCTTAGGTAAGTAAATGCCTATGGATTGATTAATTGCAGTTCTTCACTCTGTTCTATGAGACCTTAGAAGTCTAGCTCCCGAGATGGAAGGAACCTCAGAACCCCCTCATTTTCCAGGAGCCCAGGGACATGAAGTGCCTTGCCCAGGGTCACCCAGGTAGCAAGTGTCTGAAGCAGGAATGAAATCCTGACCCAAATCCAGGACCTTATTTATTAAACCAGTGGTTCTCAAAGTGTGGTTTGGGGACCATAATACTAAGATCTTTTAATTCCTAGCATGGTAGATATTGATAGATACATAACCCACATAAAACAAACCTCTTGGAGAGGCTCAATCAATTTTTTAAACTATGATGGGGTCCAGAGACCAAAAAGTTTGAGCACTACTAGATTACATCACACTGCCCCTTAGCTGAGTCTATGCTTTCAATGATTTGGTTTTCCCATTATAAACTTGATCTTCTCACAAAAATGAATAAACAGTTGAAATAACATTGCAGCTAAAACTGTAAAAATTTGAGCCATTTTCCTTTTGGCTAAAAGAAAAGGCTAACAGAATACACACATTAGCAGTATGAAGACAAGGGTCAGAGACAATGTGGCCTGCTAGGAAGCCAGCCTCCCAGTCAGCAAGAATTGGCCCAAGGGGACGGGGCCCTGGATTTGCAGTTGGCAAGATCTAGGTTAAAATCCTGACTCAAACCCTTGCTGTGGGACCCTCGGTAAATTATATGACTCCACTCAGCCTCAACTTCCTCATCTGGAAAATGAGGGGTTTGGAATCAATGGCCTGAACATCCCTTCCAGACCTAAATCTTGTGGCCCTACTATTGTCCACCATGGAAAAAATTAGTACAGAACCCCTGACTTTCTTTCCCTCATGCATTTCAGGGCCAGTGCAGAACTCGGGAAAGGACCCAGTGCCAAGTGTGCTTAGAGATTCCCAACAGACCCTTTGGGTGGGCAGCAGGAAACACAGAGACACACACATACACAGAGACACACACACACGCAGGCACGCACACTCAAATGCACACATTCATGGACACACTCACACACACACACTCACTGGAGTCTCTTACCTGGTCAGTACACCAATACCACAGAGAGAGGATGGTGTGGCCAAAGACAAGACCTGGCCAAGGAGGGTCCCCTGTTATGGCATCACGGAACAGATGAAAGGAATCTGCCCTTGGGGTGTAGCACTCGGGTTTGGCAGTGATGTTCCCATCAGAGATTTTGCTTGGAATGGCTTTCATGTACTTCTCCATGAAGGCATTATAGCCCCCAACTTCATGAAAGGCTAAAAATGAAACCATCACAAACAATAGTGAGAGGTCAGCCCCCACCCATGGCAATCCATGAATATCCAAGGAATGTCCAAGGGCAAAGGGAACCTTGGAAGAAACACAGCTAATAGGCTAGCTGATGGGAAACCCGAGCTCTAGTCCTGGATGTGTAACTCCTCTGCCCTCACTGGACCTCAGTCTCCCCATCTGTAAAATTAGGGGGAATTGGAGTAGATTCTCTTTTAGGCCCCCTTCCAGCTCTGACATTCAAAGATCTGTAGGTCTCTGATGAGGAGAGGAGAAAGATCAGAGGACAGGAGATTTCTCTCTCTACCACAAACCCCCTGGGTGATCCTAGGCAAGACTCATTTATAAAAGGGACCTAATGATCCCCTCCCTGAACATTCAGGCCTTCTGTGAAAACCAAATCAAAATATTCATTCATTCCATGTCTCATTCAGCATCTGACAAAAGACAGTTTGTTCCCTGAAAAGTGCTGTATGAATATGAAATTGTTTATTATTTTTAAATACCCCTCCTCATCATAGCAGAAAGGACAGTGATGAAAACCTGAGTTCAAAACCCACTTCAAACCCTTACTAGCTGTGTGGCTGTGTAGGTAAGTCAAGTGACTTCACTTCTGGTGAATTTCCGAGGTCTTATTGACTGGGTCATAGATAGCACTACAATATGTCTTAGTGGAAGGGGTTTCCCTAGCCTGCTGGACTCCACAAGCAGGCACACTGACGTCTCTACCCTTTCCCTGCCTCTGGGAGTGTGTGCATATGAACACACACACACACACACACACACATTCACACCAAAGATATTGCCTAAGGGTGAATATCAAATGACATCAAACTCACATAAGATGGGGAAGTCACATTACCCATGTAACAAGGTAGCTTAAGCTACAGCAAGAAAGACAGGTGAGGGAACTGTGCCCTGGTCAGTCCCCCATTGGAGAAGGTATTTAGCTCTAAGCTCATTTAGGAAAGACCTTGGATAGCCATAAAGCATACCAGGGATAGATAACTAGGGATGTGGGAGAGGATTGGGGAACCATGCCATAACAGACCAGGTCATGGGAAATTGGGATATTTACACTGCTGAAAGTAAAACTCATGGAAGGAAGTGACAATTGACACTCCTGGGGAAAGAAGGATTTGACTTATTCTTCTTGGAGCCACAGGGGAAAACCAAGATCAGTGGGTAGAAGTTGGCAAGGTAAATTTAGGTTTGATTTAAAGAAAATGTCTTAGCACTTAAAACACTGTCAGAGAATGGAATAGACCATCTTAGGATGTGGTAAGTTTCCCTCTTTCTGGAATTCTTCCAGTAAAGCCTGGATGACCACTTATACTATAAAAGGAGAACCTTGGCCAGGACCTAGTTGGACAACATGACTTGGGACGGCCTTTCCAACTAAGATTTTGACAGCAGGAAAGTCTAGGCTGCTCTCTGGAAGAGTCCCATACTAAGCCCTGATGACCCAAACTTCAATCATGAGAAAATGTGTCCTCTGTTCCTACATGACTAATTACTCACTCAGTTTTCTATATAAAATATGAGCTCATCTTCTTTCTTGGTACTCAAAAGGATGTGTACTTCTGGGGATTTCTTTGTTTTCTTCTAAGAAGGGAACACTGAACCAGCCCCATCCCTCTCCTCATTCTCTTTGTGTCCCAGTGGGACAAGTAACTGGTCCAGGGATCACACCCACAAGATCATTAGTCCCACAGCACATCCTGCCCTACTCCACCTCCAGTCTGTCCCTATATCCAAATCCCAATTCCGAGGTGGCCGGAGCTTTCAGGACTTCCCTCCCCTCCCCAACCTTCTCCAGTCTCACTTACCAATCCCTGTCAGGATGAAGGACCCCACTAGCATGATCCCAGTCTGTAAGGTGTCTGTATAGATCACAGCTGCCAGGCCCCCTGGTAATAAGAAGGAAACAAAATTAGACCCCATCAGAGGAATGTTCTCTAGAGCCCTAGGCTTGGAGTCAGGAAACCTGGATTCAAATCAGATCAATACCAGCTGTGTGATCCTGGACAGGTCATTTCATCTTTTTTTACCTCAGTTTCTTCATCTGTGAAATGGGGAGAATAATAGCATCTACATCAAAGGATTGCTGTGAGCATCAAAGCAGTGTCCCCTGGGATATTTGGGACAAGTTTGGAGAGAATGGAAGTGAACAAAAAAGGAGGGTCAGGTGACAGTGAAGATGGTGATAAAGATGGTGATGGTGATGGTGATGACGGTGGTGGTGGTGGTGATAATGATGGTGATGATGGTAATGGTGATGATGGTGATGGTGATGATGATGGCAGTTATGGTAATGATGTTGACGGTGATGGTGGTCACATGATGGTGATGATGATGATAGTGATGTTGATGATGGTGGTGATGATGGTGATGGTGATGATGGTGATGATGATGGTGGTGATGATGATGGTGATGATGGTTGTTATGGTAATAGTGATGTTGAAGGTGATGGTGGTCACATGATGGCGATGATGATGATGATGATGATGATGGTGGTGATGGTGATGATGATGGTAATAGTGATGATGATGGTGATAATGATAGTGATGATGGTGATGATGGCGATGATGGTGATAATGATAGTGATGATGGTGACGATGATGGTGGTGGTGATGCTGATTATGATGGTGATGATGGTGGTGATGGTGATGATGGTGGATGGTGATTATGACTTACTATGTGCCAGGCACTGTACTAGGCACTTTACAAATATTATCTCATTTAATCCTCACAACAACTCTGGAGGGTGGATGCTACTGTTATGTCCATTTCACAAATGAGACAATAGAAAACACTTGGTGAGCCTTAAAGGGCCATATAAATTAGACACATACTTATGACGGCACAGTAGACAGCTGCAGAGTCTGTAAGTCTCACCTTGGACACATGCTGGGCAGCCAGCTGCTGCAGTAAACAGAGAACCCAGTATGGAGTCAGGAGGACCTGAGTTTAAATCCAGCCTCAAACCCCTATTAGCTGTATGATCCTGGACAAATCACTTGCCATTGTTTGCCTCAGTTTCCCCACATGAAAAATGTGGATAATAATAGCACCTCCCTCTTAGGGTTGTGGTGAGGATCAAATGAGATAATAAATGCAAAGCATGGAACCCAGAGTCAGGCACACAAGCAAGTGCAGTATGAATGTTAGCTATCATTATTATTAGCTGTGTGACTCTAGGGGAACCACTTAAACTCTCAGCACCCAAGGCCACTCTTTAAAGGTGTGAGGCACAAGCCAGGCTGACCTGCATCTGCTTTGGTGAAGGAAGTTCCTGTCCATACTGGGCATCCCCCACACCAATTAAATCACAGAACAGGTCCCCTCCCCCAAAAGACATTATTGTTATTGAAAACAACATGAATGGAGGCAAAGGCAAGATGGTGAAAGAGCTGGAAGCAGGACAGGCAAGCTGCTCTCCATAAACTCCAGACACAGCTAAATCCAGTGCACCAGACCAAAGACTGGTGGGCAAAGCTGGAAGCAATGTGGCACAATGGGGATGGCCCTGAGTGCAGTCAGAATGCAGTGATATATTCTTATTATCCTAATCATGCCATGTGTTAGCTAGTGACCTTTCATAGTAGTAGTAGTAGTAGTAGTAGAAGTAGTAGTAGTAGTAGCAGTAGTAGTAGTAGCAGTAGCAGCAGTAGTAGTAGTAGTAGCAGAAGTAGCAGTAGTAGCAGTAGTAGGAGCAGTAGTAGCAATAGTAGCAGTAGTAGTAGTAGCAGTAGTAGCAGTAGTAGTACTAGTAGTAGTAGTAGTAGTAGTAGTAGTAGTAGTAGTAGTAGTAGTAATAGTAGTAGTAGTAGTAGTTCTTGTTCTTGTTTAACCATTTCAGTCATGTCCAACTCTTCATGACCCTGTTTGGGGTTTTCAAGGCAAAGAAACTGGAGATGTTTGACATTTTCTTGTCCCACTTATTTTACAAGATGAGGGACCTCATGATATGACTGAACACTGAACAGGTTGCCTTAGAATTTAGTGACTCTCCCTTCCCCTCCTCCCAACAGAAATTCTTGAAGCAAAGGTTGGATGCCATAGGAAGGATCAAATTCAAATCTGGATTGATATCAGTAGCCACTGAGGTCCCTCCAACCTGGAAGACTGCTCCTACTCCATCTCCTCTGCTGGATCTTCATTCAGGCCATTCCCACCAACAGTTGGGCTCTACACTGGGCAATCTTATTCTCCTTCTGGATATTCTACATTGGTCATCCAACCCCAGGGGTTTGATGATCATCTCTATGCAAATGGTTCTCAGATCTACAAATCCAGATCTAGTCTCTCTCCTGAGCTCCATGTCACCAAATGTCTATGCCACATCTCAAACTG
>NW_027187338.1:0-30456 GCF_028583685.1 Petaurus breviceps papuanus
GATTGGAAGGTCCTGGGGTGGGGTAGTACTTGGAGATTATTTAATCATGCTTAGTAAATGCTGTATTTGGAATGATGTCATGTTTTGATCTTCTCTGTTCTGGGTTTGTTACTGAATAAAATGGAGAGCACCTATGCTGGTATTCTGAACCTTGGGAAGTTGCCTTTCTTTTGGCATTACATTACAGGTAGCAGAATCCATTGGGAGACTGAGAATGGCAGATTTTCAGTGTAGGAAGATGCACGTATGGGACTGAGCAGGGGAAGTGCAGAGCATGGGGTTTGCGCCACTGCAGACTGAAGACCCTACCAGAGTGGAGCCAGAGCAAGCCCAGGCAAGCTGATTTACCCACCATAGAGACAATTCCCAGACCTCTCACTAGATGGCAGAGAATATGTCAGAGGTGGGTAAGAGAAAGTATAGGACCTGGGGCAGCCAGGTAGCACAGCGAGTAAGAGCACCAGCTCCAGTGTTGGGATGACCTGGGGATCGAATCCCAGGCTCAGACACTTAGCACCCACCCAGAAACACCTGGCCATGTAACCTTGAGCAAGTTACTTAACCCAAATTGCTTTAAAAAAAAAGTACAGGACCTTTGGCAGAAGCAGCTAATTCTGGGGCTACCAACCCATAGCCTGGATGTTTAAAAATCAATTACCTGAGCTCCCAGGAGCCAAGATGGCAGAGTAAACCCTCGCTGCTCCACTCTCTCCTTAAGACCCCGAAACCCAGAGAATATTGCCTCAGGGTAAAATGCTGAAATAGTGCAACCAGGAGGAGGCTTGAGAGTCCTAAAGGAAGGGCATGGGTGTGGCACACCAAGGTTAAGTTGCAGTGCAAGAGCTGTCCAACAAACCCCATCTCAGCTGAACAGCAGGAGATCCTGAAAGAGGGGCGGGGGGGGGGGTATGGAGCCAGCAAATGCTATTCTCTCATTCTCAATTCATGCTCTACTCACCTTTGAAATTGTTAAATATTTTATCATCAGTGCTATTTTCATTCTCTTTGAAGCTGTCTGACAACATTGCAGAAAACAACATGCTATAAAGCATGGGAGCAAGCCCATAGCACTCCTTCACTTCACTGGTGACTGTAAAAGTATGAGAGCATCAACCTTTATCCAGGAGCTATGTAAGTAAACCATCATGAAATTGGCATACAATACTGATAAACTTCTCTGGGCAAACAGATTTCTCTATGATCTTCCACAGGTCCTCACTACTAACACTATCAGAGTCGTTGATTAGGTTGACAAATATGTATACATACCTGTGCTCTGTTCCTGGCATTTCTTTTGGGTCATCAGGGAGCAAACACTATGCACTGTTCCAGAAAAGGGCTCAAAACTGAGATTTCGTTGGCACTTATAATTTAAGAGAAGGAATCAGATAAAAATTCAGTAAAAGGAAACTCCGGAGAAGTGGTAAAACAAATAGATGCAGAACTGAGAGGGTAATATAAAAAAAAGAGAGAGAATAGATTATCAAGGATAAAAGAGTGAGTGGCAGTGCCAAAGTCTTCAGAGAATTTAAGAAAAATGAGGATTGAGAAAGGGCTATTAGAATTAACAATTGAGGGATAGCTAATAACTTTGGAGAGAATGGCTTCAGTTCAATGATAAAGTTGGATGGCACCCTGCAGAGAAATAAGAAGTGAGAGGAAAAGAAAAGGAGATTCCTAATGTAGTTGATCTTCTACAGGACTTTAGCCAAGAAAGGGAAGAAAGAGAGATGAGATAATAGCTAACAGTCACGGACAGAATAAGTGATTGTTTTTTATGGATCAGGGAGACATGGAAAAATTTGGAAGTAATCAGTACATAAATTTTGAAGAGCAATATGAAAGTAGAGATTATAGATTGAGCATATGAGGGAGAAGAATGGGGTTACTCATGAACGTAGAGGGAATAGCCTCATCAAAGAGAAGGGTCATCTCTTCCTTCATGTGAAAAAGAAGTGAAAAAGGAGAGATCAGCAGAAGGCATCTGAGTGATGTGAGAAGAGGAGGAAGGGATAAATGGGACCTCTTGGAGAATGATGGTTAAATGCGAGATCAGGTTCTCAACTAAGAGGAATTGGCCGGGGGATTCATGCGATATTGGAAGAGGGATGAAAAGTTTTGGAAATGCTGCTGGGCTGAGTAGGTTGCCAAACTGTTTAGGATTGTGTGTCTGTGTGTGAAATATATAATGCTAATTTTGGAGATGAGAGAAAAGAATTGAAGTGAAATGGCCAGGCTCGAAGACTAGTTATCATTAATTTCATATTAATGTGAAGGTCTCAGTGAAGAAGGGAAAGGATTTTCCCTCAGTTATGCCATTGAGCATGTGCATGAATTAGTGGAATAAGGGTCTTGATGGCTTGCTTATGGAATTCAAAAAAGAGAAAGCTGGAAAGGAGATTCTCACTAGGTAATAATATCAAAGTTCAGAAAGATGATAATAGAATAGTACATTAAGTCAAATTCAATGTGAAATAATTTTAATAGAGTAAAATATAAAACCTAATATTTGGGTTCCAAAAATCAACTTCTCAGATATAAGGCACAGATGGAGTGATAAGACAGCAGTTTGTACTGGGGGTAGGGGGTGAGAATCTCTGGAGTTGTTAGTGGATTGAATGTCACTATGAGACAGTCAATACTTGAACGGTACCCATAAATGTTATGTGATTGTATATTGCAAGGACACTGAGATAATGTCCATTATGTGAGCAGTGATATTTCAATGATATATTCTGCCCCACTCACAACACCTGTAAAATACTGCTCTAATGATTAGCTCTACATTTTAAGAAGGATTTTCTTAAGTTTTCAATTTCTACATGAATGACTAGGATAATTAAAAACCTTAAGCCTCACTTACAAGAGAAGCAGGTGAATATTTTGGTAGTGTTTAGCCTCAGATTAAGTAGACTTACAAGATATGATAAAGTGCCTTAAGTATTTCAAGGATTTTGGAAGAAATAATTATGTTTCTTTCACTCATTTCTAGAGTATGGAATTGGGAGCAGAATTATTTCCTAAAAGTTTAGAGAGCACTTCTAAAGTAAAATTCTGTAGAAGGAAATGGTTTTCAGGTCTCTTTCATTTCTGAAATTATAAGATCCTGTTATTTTGAGAATTCAATAGGAAAAAAAATAAGTAACTGGACCTGAAACCTCCAAGTTATGGAAATGGTCAAAGTTGGAGATTGACACCTAGAGTTGGCCTTGCATGAACAATTAAGGAGACAGTAACTTGAGCTATATGTGTAAAACACTCAAGGCCTCAAAAACATTGCACTGTTTTCCCCCCAGTTGGGAAATAAAAACCCATGAAGGAAAATTAATATTCCTTCTACTATTATGGGAAAAATGGAATCAAATTGCATTTGGAGCATGTTTCAATAGCCTATGCAATAGTGAATGGTGCATAGATATTGTTGCTTCATCATTAAAAGGCTTTGGAATCTTGAACAAATTATCTGCTATTCCTGCAGAAGTCAGGGGCAAGAGGATGAGTTTTACCTTTGACCTCATATGCATCGAATGATATGTAGGGTTTCACCTACTATGTATAAATAGATAGAATTTTAATAAAGAGACATAATGGGTGAAGCAACAAGAACATTTACTCTGAACCCTGCTTCGGATAGTTCTTCACTTTGTGAACCAGGGCAAGTTACTTAAATTCTCTCTGCTTCAGTTCCTTCACCCGTTAAAAGGAAATAATTGGGAAGTCTACATCACAGCTCTTCTATGAGAATCAACTGAGGTAGCATGTGCAAAGTGCTTCACAAAAACTTAAGGTGCTAGACATAGGTAAGGTATCATTGATATTAGTAAAATCACTAATATTGTGAATAGTGAAAATTAAGGCATCAGAAGTTCCACACCGTTCTCATCAGATTAGAAAAGATGATAAACAGGAAAATTATAAAGATGGGAGGGATTACAGGAAACATGTACAATACTGCACTGTTCTTGGAGCTGGAAATGTGTCCAACCACCCCAGAGATCAGTTTGGATCTTAGTCTAGAGAACTACTCAATTATTCAAACATTTTAACCTAGAAGTAATATTAGTAAACCTGAAGTAGCAAAGAGAGCAGAGAATGAGGGAAAAACTCAATGTAAAAATGTTGAAAGCAACTCTTTTCATAGTCAAAGAGATCTGGGATCAAAGTAAGCCTATCAACTTGGGAATAATTGCAATAATTATGGTATCTTATTTTGAAACAATGGAGGAAAGAACAAGTTTTCTAGCAAATCAAAGCAAGAGCATGAGAGAAGCATAAGGCATAGTGAGCCCAGGGAAGAGATAGAAGAGAGATAGATTTTAAAAGGTTAGGAGGTGCACTTAGAACAAGAATAAAGATTGGGATTTCATTTAAATCCAGAAAAAGAGTAAGATGAACCAGTGTCTCCCTGAGATATCAAGAGGAAAATTCAGATCTCTTTTCACTGAATTCTCCAGACTTACTTCCTTTCTCAACTAAAGGAGTCTTGAATTAGGTTTGTGATCTGAGGGAATCCATTATCTTCCAAAAGCCCTGCATCTGAGATTTGTATATAAAGATAAACTCACCATGCTCGGTTTCAGTTGCTGATGGAGAGGAAAGGTCTGTGACACCCAATATGCCAGCAAGGTAGCAGGATGAGTTGAGGACAGAAGAGCAGAGGGCCATTTATAGGCATTCTCTGTATGTTCTCATTTACAGGTTCTCTGATCTCACCTTCCCCAGAGCTGTAATTATCATATCACCTGTCAGAGACAATACATTCTGACAGCATAGTCAGGGTTGCCTCAGATAAAGTCAATTTTTGTCCCAAGTGTAAATCATCACCAGGAATTACTGTTAGTTCATGAACATTCCCCTCAGACTGACTAACAAGCACTGAGACGTATTCAACAACTAGTCAGTGTCTCAGCTGGGAGACAAACTTTCCTGAGCTGCTGCAGATGTCAGAGTCAGGTGGGGTCAAAGACCAGAAACAGCCAAAGAACATTGAAGGCCCAGGTATGAGAGCCTCTTTGACTATGGTAATAGTTTGACCTTGCCTCTGAGCTATTTAGATAGGCTCTTAAGGTCAGAAAATTCATTCTAATTCATTCAATTCCACATGCCTGCACTCCAGCCTCTGATCTTGCTTTCTTCCTAAGTTCAGGATTACTGAGAATTTTTGGAATGACCTTAAAATTTCCTTTCATCAAAAGGAGACTTCATGTTGTCAGCCACATTTTTTGGGGAAGGGAGAAGGCAAGGCAATTGGGGGTAAGCAACTTGCCCAAAGTCACACAGCTAGAAAGTTTCAAGTGTCTGAGGGCAGATTTGAACTCAGGTCCTCCTGACTACAGGGTTGGTGCTCTATTCACCGTACCACCTGGCTGCCCTGAAATCAAGAAATTATAAAACAAAACCAAAAGAATGAAAAAAATAGAAGGTAATTTGAAACAACTCATTGGAAAAACAACTGACCTAGAAAATAGATCCGAGAGATAATTTAAAAATTATTGGAGTACCTGAAAGCCATGATCAAAAAAAGAGCCTTGGGAGGCTGAGCCAAGATGGCAGAATAGAAGCAGGAAATTATGTGAGCTCCCAAACCAACCACCTCCAATAACTGTAAAATATGACTCTAAACAAATTTTAGAGCTACAGAACCCACAAAGTAACAGAGAAAAACAAATCTCCCACTGAAGGCAGCCTGGCAGGCCAACAGGAAAAGTCTATCACAGCAAGCTGGAAGCTGAGAGCAGTCTGGTGTGAGCTGCACTGTCCCAGACCTGGGAGGGCTGTGACCAGCAGCACAGACCAGCTGAAGACAACTTCAGGAGACTGAATCACTAGCAGCTGTAGCAGTTTCCAGACTTCTCAACCTATAAACTCCAAAGATAAAGTAAAATGTCAGTGGGGAACTCTGTTGGAACTGGGTGATAGAAGATCATAGTCAACCCCTAGCTCTGGGGCAAGAGGTGTGGCAGCTGCAGCTACTGCCACTTGGCTGCCTCCAGAGATCCTGGCATGCAGATCATAGGGGGACTGAGAGACTATTGAGAGGGTAATCATTCTTGCTTTCATCTGCTTGGATTTGGATCTTGGTCTTGTGCGGTGGTTCTGGGGTGTGGGGCCAGTGTGCCAGAGCTTGGGGTCTCTATAGAGAGGGCACCCTCCTCATAGCTCTGACAACATTTGCAAAACCCCCAGCAATTTGGGACACAGCTCTCTCCACTCTGAAAGCAGAGTTCTACTGTGGCAAAGAGCTCAAAAGTCAAGTAATTGGCTGGCAAGATGAGCAAGCAGAGGAAGCACAATCAGACCATAGAATCATTTTCACCTCATTATAATAAAATTTCAATAATAATAGAATCATTATCAAATAATAGAATAATCAAATAATCACTCAAATAATAGAATAATTATCACCTCAATTGAAAACAAGAGTCCAAATAAAGTTCTCTTGGGCAGAGGGGGGTGTCCTTCCCCTCTCACTGCTCCAGCCCCTGCTCCCAAGTTCTGAGGGGCAGCCAGGCAACAAAACCAATAGGGTGGGGTCCTTGGGGGTCCATGGCCCTTCACCCCTCCCACCACAGACACAACAAGTCCATCACGAACAGGATCTGTAGAGTAAAAGGAAAGTATGGGGGTTGGGATAATTGTTTGTTTCCCAGTTGTAGTAGCTTTGACTGTAGAGCCATGGAACAGGTGAGAAGAACGGCCTGCATGCTGACTTCACTGAGCTGAGAGCAGAAATGGTGAGCTGCCTGCATCAGGACTGGAGCAGAAGGCAGGAGAAAGACCTCTTGAAGGAGGAAAAGGAACCTAAGAGTTCAGAATTCAGCCACAGGACAAGATAAGGAATGTGCAACAAAGCAGGGGCACTGAATGTGTTTCCTTGCTGCATCCCATGTTTGGGATCCAGGGGAAAGATAGACTTGTGTCTATGGTGGGTGGGGTGAAGTGCTATGGAGTCCCAAGGACCCCACCCTCTTGTTAAGCCAGTGAGGGAAGTGTGAGGGGAAGGAAACCCCCTTCCCCCAAGAGAACTTTATTTGGACATTTGTTTTGAATTGTGGTGATAATGCAATGTAATTTGTCTTTGTTTAAGGCCCTGTGGCTACTTTGGTAACTTTAGTTATCCATCTTGCAAATGTGATCCAAAATATGTTAATGTTAATTCAAAGGTAAATTATATATACTATGGACATGAAAGATCTTGGGGCTGAATGTTATAGGAATGTAAATTTTTAAGATCTTTCCTGCCCCTGGGATTAAGCACACCTGGAGCCTGTGGTGGGAGGCTTGTTTCTCAGGAGATACTTTGTGATTGGGCAGTGGGGTCAAGAGGGTTGTTATATTTTCTGAGCCAGGAGAAGGCTACATAAACCCTGATGTGAGACTTTGTCTTGGGGCTCACTTTGAGAAGTGTTGTGTGATTTGGCCAGATGAGACTCTGGGAAGCCATTGAGAGCCCCCCAACTTTGAAAACCCAGATGTTGATGCTTCCCTCTCTGGTAACTGTGATTTGGTATGGATGTAATGGTTGGACAGTTGGAGGCCTGTCTGCTTGAAATGTTTCTGTCTGTATACTCTGAAGTTCAGGGTGCTGACTTTTTCCCCCAAACAAGGTAAATGATATATTTGATTGATTAAAGCAAGATTGTTAACCCATTTTGAGTTGCTTTCCTTTAGAAGAGCAGATCTAAGAACCTGTGTTGGCAGCCACCCTGGGGATGCTGGGGTGCTTGCTGCTACACCCACCCTCACTTAAATCCAATTCATTTGCATGCCATAATGTCACTTCCTTGACGTCATGGTCCTTTTCAAGAACAAAGGACAGACAGCTACAATGTACATCTGAGGGATGGAAAGGACTAAATATCCATTAGTTCTTTTCCTTTGTGATAAAGATGGAGGGGATGAAAAAATTCAACATAGTACTATAAATTTGGAGTACGAGACAGCGGTTGTGAAGAGGTTTACCAGATATCAGGACTAGTTGACTACCTAGCAAATCTGAGTGCTTTTGCCTTGCCTCACTTAGAGTACTACTTGCAAAAAATTTGGAGGAATGGTTAGACCCCTAAAGATGAGAGCAGATCAAATGGGAGCCCTTTGTATTCTTGGCCAAGTAAAATGTTGTTCAACATTCAATGTCCCTTTAGTTTTAGTGCTTATAAAGGAGTTGAAGACACTTCCCCTTGTTTGTTTGCTTATTTGATACAGAGATACTAACCCAGTTTTAGTGTGTTCATCCCTCCCAGGGTTTTCCAATGATAAACCAAAATCTGGTGTTACTAGAGTCATGAGCCCTGGAAACACACATAACAGGCCCCTGAAACTGAATGCAGGTGGTATAAGCTCAGAGCCTTGAATTCTGAGTCAAAGAATACTGTCAACCTCCAAAATTTGGTCTAAAAAAGACAAACAGAATTAGGCTGTATGCATATGCTTATTTCTTTCAAAGCTGGGAGGCATGTATATAAATGCTTGGGAGCTACAGTGAGTAACTGAACTCACTTTGGGGTTAGGCTGCACAGATTATAAAGCCATGAAGCAAGAAAGAACCCCTGACTCATGATGTATGGCCTTTTGTCAGCCAAGATTACAGTTCCCAAGAAGGAAGGAAGTACCTCTGACTTTATCACCTTGCTTGAAATCCCATTCCACTTTGAGAGAATAGTAATTACTAGAAAGTTTTAAAGTGTCAAATCTTGATTTGTCTCTCTGAAACTTTCCCCCATCTTCCTAATTCTGCCCTTTGTGAGAATTAGCGAACTAGTGATTGTAGACTTTGAAGAAACATTAAGCTTAACAATATAAAGAAATTGAACTCTAGCCAAAAAACAATCAGTATTATATACTATTCTTAATGAAGCAGGGATTATTAGACTTAATATTCACATGTCCTACCTGTGTCAGTTTGAATGGTTCATTGTGCTCTATCTCCACTAGCTAATACTAATCATTTAAGATCATTTGAGTCCCAATAAGGCTAAAGCCTGAACTAATCAACCAGAGGAAGCACCCTGACATAAGATATGCTTTGTTCTGCTCTCTGAACCCAGACTGCCCCTTCCTGTGTCAGGGACAGATTAAGCTGACCAAGAGCATTCTTCTGTTTATGACCACTAAGGACAGGATTCCTGGGACCAGGTACTCTCTTGAATAGTGGGACTTTACTTATCTTGCTATTTTATGGACTTTTGCTAAGTAAGGGAAACACAGACATCCTGGGATTGTGATTTCAATTAACACCTTGTCACTTCACTTATTGCTTTTACAACCTATTCAACTAAGAAACTTCCTTTCTTATGCTATGGTTAAAAACATATGGAAGCTTTAATTTTTGAGTCACATATCCTAAGTTGGGATTGCTCTAACAATATATAGGTCTTCCTCAACTTGCTCAAGTCAGTCAGAATTATCAGAAACAGGGGAATTGCTAGTTTGCTACGTAAGCACCATTGTGGTTACATGTTTGTTTGATGATGTCCAACTAGACTACCTGGTTCCATGGTATCTCTACTCTATCCTCCAATATGGGCTTTTTGAAAATCCAAGCAAGAAGAGAAATGAGCTCAACGTGTGGAATGAAACATACATGTTTGGAAAGGGCCAAGGTGGGGATTTTATTTTTTTAATATATATGACATAAAAATTTTATTTTTCTTTCTTTTGATTTCTTTTTAGGGAGGAGAGTCATGAAGAAGGTTGTGATAATGTTGCTAATGAAAAAAAGAAATAAGAAAAAATAAAGAAAAAAGTAAAACAAGAGTCACTGGAACATTTAAAACTGTATAGAAGAGAATGAAAGTCAATAAGAAACAAACAAGCAGGACAGCTTTTAAGACATGCTAATCTCATATAATTTATGTTTTAATTTAAATAGTATTTTAATTTTCCACAATTACACATTGAGAAAAAATTTTAGCATTCATTTTTTATAAGATTTTGAGTTCCAAATTTTTCTTCCTCCCTCCCTTTTCGAAAATGGTGGGCAGTTTGATATATATTTTACACATGCTATCACATAAAACATATTTCCAGATTTGCCATAGTTGTGGAAGAAGGAACAGAGCAAAAAGAAATAAAACCATGAGAAAAAATAAAGTGGAAAAATATGCTTCGATCTGCATTCTCAATCCATTAGTTCTTTATCTGGATGTGGATAACATTTTTTTTTCATGAGTCCTTTGCACTTGTCTTATTGCTGAGAAAAGCTGAGTCATTCATAGTTGATCATCACATGATGTTGCTGATATGATGCACAATGTTTCCTGGGTCTGCTCATTTCACTTTGCATCAGTTTGTACAAGTTTTTCCAGGTTTTTCTGAAATCTACCTGCTCATCATTTCTTATTGCACAATAGTATTCAATTAAATTCATATTCCACAGCTTATTCAGCCATTCCCCAATTGATGATCATCCCATCAATTTTCGATATTTTGACACCACAAAAGGGCTGCTATAAATATGTTTGTACATGTAAGTCCTTTTCCCTTTTTTACAATCTCTTTGGAGACAGATCAAGTAGTGGTATTTCTGGATCAAAGTGCATGCACAGTATGACTTCCCTTTAGCTATAGTTCCAAATTGCTCTCCAGGGAGGTTGGATCAGTTCACACCTCTACCAACAGTGCATTAGCATTCCAATTTTCCCACAGCTTCTCCAACATATATCATTTTCCTTTTTTGTCATATTAGCCAATATGAGAGGTGTGAAGTGGTATTTCAGAGTTGTTTTAATTTGCATTTCTCTAATCAAAAAGTGATTTAGAGCACTTCTTCGTATGCCTATAGATATCTTTGATTTCTTTATCTGAAAACTTCCTGTTCATATACTTTGGCCATTTATCAATTGCAGAATGGCTTATATTCTTATAAATTTGACTCAGTTCTCTCTATATTTGAGAAATGAGACCTTTATCATAGACACTTGCTGTAAAGATTGTTTCCTAGCATTCTGGTTTCCTTCTAATCTTGGTTGCATTGGTTTGGTTGTACAAAAGTTTTTCAATTTAATATTGTCAAAATAACTTATTGTACATTTCATAATGCTCTCTATCTCTTATTTGGTCATGAATTCTTCCTCTCCCCATAGATATGACAGGTGGACTATCCCCTTGCTCTTCTAATTCGATCACTTCCTTGTCTATGGTACCTTTTAGCAAAAATGTACTTTCCTTCCTTATCCCTCTTAATTAGGCTGATTTTTGCTTTTATTTTGTCTAAGATTGCTACCTCCTCTTTTTAAACTTCAATTGAAGCGTAATAAATTTTGCTCTAGTCTCTTACCTTTACTCTGTATGTCTTTGCTTTAAGTGTGCTTCTTGAAAATGACATACGATACATTTCTGATTTTTTTACCCACTCTACTGCTTCCATTTTATGGGAGCGTTCATCCAATTCACATTCACAGTTATGATTGCTACCTGTGTATTTAATTCCATCCTCTTCTTCCTCCTATTTGTCTTGCTTGTCTACCACTTCCCTTGATCTGCCCTCCCTTATGTCAACCACTCCACCCTTTACTAATTTCTTCCCCTCCTACTTCCCTGTAGAATAAGATAGATATCTATATTCAACTCCTTGTGTATTTTTTTCCTCAAAGTTTCCTCTTTGAGTCAATACTGATGAGAGTAAGGCTCAAACAGGGCCCACTGCCCACCCTTCCATCTTCCCCTCCACTTGTAATAGGTATCTTTCTCACCCCTTCATGTAGGATAATGTACCCCATTCTACCTCTCCCTTCCTTCGGTACTCTTTGTACTCCTCCTTATTCCTTAATTTTTATGCCATTCCCTCAAATTCACCTACCTGCATCCTCCATGTATTTTCCCTTTATCTGTACTGTTAGTGATACAGTTTGTAGCAGTTACAAGTATCTTCCCATGTAGGGATATAAGAAATTTAGATCTACTGAATCCCTTATGTTTTCTTTTACCTTTTTACCTGTTTATGTTTTTCTTGGGTTCTGATATCAAATTTTTGGTTTAATCCTTGTCTTCTCCTTATGAAGGCCTGAAAACCTTCTATTGTGTTGAATCAGCATTTCTTCTCTTGATGTACTATGCTTAATTTTGCCAGATGAGTCATTCTTGGTTTTAGTCCTAGCTTCTTTTCCCTCTGGAATATGATGTTCCATGACTTTCAGTCCTTTAATATTACAGATGCCAGGCCTTGTGTGATCCTGATCATGACGCTCTGATATTTGAATTCTTTCTGGCCACTTGTAGTATTCTTTCCCTTGACCTGATAGTTCTGAAATGTGGCTATTCTATTCCTTGAGCTTTTTATTTTGGGATCTCTTTCCTAAGGCAATCAATTGATTCTTTCAATGCCAATTTTATCCTCTGCTTCCAGGACATCAGGACAGTTTTCCTTCATAATTTCTTAAGGTTGTCCAGGTCCTCCTTTTGATTATGGCTTTCAGGTAGGTCAATGATTCTGATATCTTTCCTGTATTTACTTTCCAGGTCAGTTGTTTTTCCCATGAGATATTTTACTTTTTCTTCACTTTTTTTTCATTCTTTTGTATTTGTTTGATTGATTCATGATGTTTCATAGAATCATTAGCTTCCACTTGCTCATCTAACTTTTATGGTACTGTTTTCCTTGATTAGCCCTTGTAATTTCTTTTCCATTTAGCCAATTGTACTCTTTAAGGAATTGTTTTCTCCAGTAAATGTTTGTATCTCCTTTTGTATTTGGCCAATTCTACCTTTTAAGCAGTTTTCTAAGCTGTTAAGTCTTTTTTCACAATTCTCTTGCATCAAATTTCTTTTCCTTATTTTTCTTCTATCTCTCTTATATGATTTCAAAGAACATTTTGAGCTCTTCCATGAGATCTTTCTGCGCTTGAGACTACTTCCCATTTTTCTGTAGGGTTTTGGCCACAGGTGTTTTGACACTGTGGTACTCTTCTGAGTTTGTGTTTCGGTCTTCTCTGTCACCATAATATCTTTCTATGATCAGTTTCTTTTTGTTGTTTTCTGCTCTCCTCCCCCTTTTATCCTTTTTTTGTCCTTTTCCTTTCTTTTAAATTTGAGCTCTGCTCCCAGGGTGGAAGGGGCATTGTCTCAGCCTTAGTGTGCTAGGGGCTGCAGGCCCTGGCTATTTGCCTAGTGCTGCAATGATGTAGCCCTGAGGCCCATGGGGGAATCTTCACGTCTGGTGCTGTGCTGACGGGATATGGTAGAGATTGTCTGGTGCTGGTGGAGGCCATAGGGTTCTGGCAGTTTACCTGGTGCTGAGCTAAGGTGTTAGTCACAGTATTTGGTATGTGCTGAGGCCATGTGGGTGTTTCTACATTTCTCAGTGGCTACACTGAAGTACTGCAGGGGTCAGGCTTCTGGAGGCTGCCTGTTTGCCCAGGATTATGCTGAAGCACATGGTGGTGCTTGGAGCAGGAGTCTGCTGGTTCCCCTGGCTATGCAAAGGCACATGAGGGGTCCTGGTGTTGGTACTTGCCTGCTGCACTACCCTGGGCCTCAGGATCTCCCAATGTCTTGCAGATCCCCCAAGTTTCTTGGGCTAAAAGATTTTCACCATATCTTTTGGTTTGTTCTGTTGTTCCAGGATTTGTTTTGAGACTATTTTATGGTTGTTTGGAAGGGAGTATGGGAGAGTTACAGTTGTTTACTGCTTGCTGCACAATCTCGGCTCCCAGAAGTCAGTATCTAATCTCACAGACTTCAAAAGAAAAGCAAGTTATACGTAACAATTTCATGTACAATTCTCTTTTTGTCCTTTGCATGTGGAAACATTCATCTTATTTCATGTTGGTCAAATTCAGAATTAAAAAATAAAGAGAAAGATCAGGAAAGACTGTTGTATCAGGCCTCTCAAGTTAAATCTGCAATGACTTTTCTCAGTAGCATGATGCTTTTGTCTCTTTTTTCTTAAATGGAAATAAAAATAGGCCTAGGTACTTTTGTGATGCTTATAATCAATAATATTCCCTCCTCTTTCCCTTTGGGACTCTAGTCCCCAAATCGGTCTTACTAAGCTAGTATAGAATTTGTCTTTAAAAGAAAGAATTCCTCCTATTCTCTTTATCACTCTCTGTACATAATATATTAAACAGCCTCAGTTACTTGGTGGCAAAGAGATGAACTGACTTGCCCATAGTCAAAGAAGTAGTGAGAAGCATGGCAGGAATTTGAACCCAGATCCTTGGACTTCAAATCTAGCATTCTTTTCCCTTCACCACATGGGGCTGGAGCTTGTTGTGAGGGCAAAGAATAGGTTTCAGAGTAATGAAAAATAGTATACAAAGTTATGATCAGAAGTGAATTTCAGACTTCTAGGCAAAGAAGAGTCTTGAGTAGTGGTGATGTCTGGGTTTTGACCACCCCTGTGGCTGGTTCAGGTTCAGTTGAGCTGGGCATCGAAGCAATTAAGGATAGTGATGAATGAGAAGGCCAGAGACCCATAGGGATATAGTGGAGAAGACTGGGAGACAGGTACTAAACTCCTAGAGAAAACAGGGGGAATAAATCAGAGGCTTGGTTACCAGAAAAAATAATCCAGACTGTGATGGACAGGAGGGGTGAACCTCAAAGGAGGAGAGGTTTCTGAGGGAGGGTCAGAAAGGTGGCAGCTCTGGGTATTACAGGGTTTGAGAGAAGGGTCATGCAGTGCTGGAGATGATGTTAAGGGATGAAGTTTCTTTGGGTAGAAATCCAGGTTCCTGTGAGCATCTCAAAATGACCAGTTTCAAAGGAAGATATCTAAGACAAAAGGGAATTGTGTAGCAATAGATCCCAGAGGGTGATACATAAAGTGGAGGGCAGAGGTGGACAGAAACTGAGTGGAGATAGGGCTAGGACGGGAAGCAGGCCTTAGATTAAAGTCTCCCCTGGGAAGGGGGATTCCAACTGAGCAAAATAATCTGAATGAGAGGGATAAAGGGAGCGAGAGGCAGGATTCTGCTGCCATAGGACAATAGAGGCACTTATTGATTAAAACATATATAGAGCAAAGGCAGGAAGGTTCTTGGGGAATGGTACTACAGAGATCCCTGCAGTGTAGGCCTCTAATCTCAGGCAACCTGTGACGTGGGATGGTGGTTTTTTCTTCAGTCTTCAGAGGCAGGAGGGGGTCCTCTGTGTTTCTTCCTTATCCAAACAAGGAAAGGTGAGTAGAAGAGACTTTCTTCATATTAATGGCTGTAGGGAGGGCTCTGGAATGTAGAAGGTTTCTAATTCCAGGTAGCCATGGGCTAGGCAGTAGGACTTCCTTAGATATCACCTAGTTCAATCATATCATATTATGGCTAAGAATATTGATACTTGTGAAGCTAAAGCGACTTGTTCAAAATCGCTCGGCCAGTGAGAAGAGCCAGGGCTAGCTAGACAGTGTCTTCAGTATCCCAATCAAAGAATTTTGTTGTACCTGCAATATGGTCTTTCCAAATAATGTGAAGAGATTTTCTTGATTTTAGGCTGGTTAATGCCCTCTCTGATTCGTCACTTAAAGAGAATTGCCAGAGATTGTTAAAACACAAATATTTTGTTCAATCTTTTGCTGAGTTTCTCTTATGACCCTGATGCCTGTGCCATCTGTCAAGTACCTTCTTCTAGTCACTTCTGCCTCCTACCCTTCCTCTCCTTTCTTGGTGTCTGTGATTATAAATATATGTGACTGTGTGTGTGTGTGTGTGTGTGTGTGTGTGTAGAAGCTACTATAAGATGATTAAAAAAACACAACTGTTATATCTGAAATAGGTTTAAGATTTGCCCTTTCAATGCACCTCATGACTGGCTCAATGATAGTCAGGAGAAAACCTCATCTGCATGGAATTCATCAGGGGCAGGTCCAGCAAAGGTTGGACAGAATCTTCTTTCACAATTACAGTCAAGAAAGATAGTTGGTCCTGTGTTTGGGTTTTTAAAAAGTCAAGTTCACAAGTACCAGAAGGGGAAAATATGGCTACATGACAGTTGATATGAAAAACATCTGAGTTTGCAAGTCATTCAATCAATAGTGCAACAAATCAGACAAAGCAGCCAAGCAGAATCTTGGCTTCATTAAGAGAAGCATAGGATACAAAAGGAGGGGGTGGGTGAGTCCTTCTGCACTCTGGCCTGGTCAAGCCAGGGCTGGATCATTATATACCATCAGCAGAGCAGGGAGGGGCTCATTTTAGAAAAGACATTGAGAACTGAAGGATGGTCATAGGAGGGTCATCAGGATACAGAGAGTGGGGTGGGAAATAAGGAAGGAAGGAAACAAACAATTTTTAAGCACCTACAGCTTGCCAGGCACTGTGCTAGTCACTTTACATGTATTATTTCATTTAATCCTCAAAACTACTCTGTGAAATAGGTGCTGTTGTTATCCCCACTCTACACTTAAGAAACTGAGAGACAAAGAGGTTAGTTAATTTGTCCCTGGGTCACACAGCTAGTAAATATCTGAGGCCATATTTGAACTCAAGTCTCTTCCTGACTCCAAGCCTAGTGTTCTATTCATGGCATCATCTAGTGGCCTCCTTGACAGTGCTGTGTGTGGGTCAGATAAAGAGGTCAGGGAAGTGGGGGGAAGGCAGTATATGCTAGCTGAATTTCAGTATTTGAAGGCTATGCATGAGAGGATGTCACTTTTTTGGTTTTGTTTTTATTGTTCTACATGTGGGGAAACAAGTGACTGTAAAAATAAATTAACTTTCTATTTATCTATTTATCAAGCTATCTTTCAAAGGACCTTATAAGTAATAGAAAGGCCTGATTAGGTACAGGTTGAACTTAAGCAGTGAAATCAAGCTCCAATAGAATTGAATTCCCGAAGGTCATATATTGATTTCTAAAGTGACCAATTAACATAATTTATATTGTATTACGTTCTTATTTTGTTAGATATCCCCATCTAACTCTGCTTGAGCCACCCTGTGAAGTGTTTTTATCCCAAGTTTGATCCCTCTGGACTGAATGAAGTGAGAGGAGGTTTTGTTTTCACGTGTAAATACTATTATGGCAGTTGTCCTCAATAGTCCCCTCTATGACCCTCTTCCAAGATTTGTTTTTCAGGGCTGTTCAGCCTCTTCACACTAGACACACAGACCCTTTCCTAATAAAAAGAAACAAGAGAGAACAGTGAAATGGAAGTTTCAGGTGAAGAGGATGGACTAAAGGAAGGCTAGATTTGTCACTGGGTTTGACTGAAGTAAGTGGACTATCTTTTGAGCAAACCACCTCTGGAAGAAGTGAGTGAAAAATGGACAGCTCCCCTAGCTAGAATGTCCTGAGGGAATGAAAATTTCTTAGAATCAGACTGGCTGACTCTTGGGTCCCTCTCTAATTGTCCCTGCTCATAGCTTTTTTTGTGGTTCCGTTAAAGCACTGGACACTAAGAGGGTGTCCATAAAATAAGGAATGACCCAGCAAGTTATGGTATATTCATGAGATGAAATATTGTTGTACTCTAAGAAATGATGAAGGGGATGGTTTCAGAGAAACCTGGGAAGACTTGTATGAACTGATTTGAAGTGAAGTGAGCAGAACCAGGAAAAGTTTATACAACAACAACATGTACAATGACAATTATAAAAACAAACAACTTTGAAAGATTTTAGAACTGAAATCAATGCAAATGTCCCAATACAATTTCAGGGAACTCGTGATAAAATATACTGCAGGTATATTTTAGGTGAAGAGGTGAAGGTGAAGGTGAAGGACTCAGGGTACTTATTAAGACACATGTTATTTGGACTAGGTTAATATGGGGATTTATTTTGCTTGACTATATATATTTGTTACAATAGTTTTATTTTTCTTCTCTTTTTTTCAAATTGGTGGAAGGTGAGTGATAGAGGGAGATAAGGTGGATTTTTTTAACTGAAAAAATTAAATAAGTTTTTTCCCTGCCATTTACTCTTCCTACTTCCTTTTTCACCCTAATGCCCAAGGAACATTCTAGATAGGAAACCTGGGGGACTTACATTAGAGTTTGTAGTTTGCAGAACTGCTTTTCCAAGGCCTCACACAACAGTTTCATTCCTTCACCACCAAAGTGATTATGACTCAGGTCCAAATTTTTTAGGCTCTCACTGCTATAAATAATAGAGAGGAGATCCTAAAGTTAAGCAGCAGTGAGTTTACAGTTAGACAACCTAAAGAAAAACAACCAAAGGAAAAATGACAATTTCATATCTCTAGGACTCATTCATTTTCTGACTTTTTGAGGGAAGGGGATCAAACCCAGAACCACTTTAGAACCACATCTTCAGAACACACACCCACCCACCTGAATATTTCTTATAATGGCTTTGCTTTGCTTTTCCCCAAAGGGGAAGAACGCACGGTGGTAAGTGGGGAATAAGATAAGATAATAAATGGAAAAAGAAAAAAAGTCACTAAGGCATCTTTTTAATGCAGAGAAAAGAACAGAAGGCCAGAAAGAAGCATAAATAGAACAATTCTGAAAGCTACACATTGATCTTATGTATTTAAAAATAAAATCAAACTCTACATAAGAGACTCACAATTTCTCTTTTTTTGTTGTTGTTCTACTATATAGAATAAAAGTCCATTCAACTCAGTGTTTGTTTAGAATAAAAAATAATAACTCATCAGGCTAAAATAGCAGTTTTTTTTAAACAGCCCTTTCTAGAAGAGTCAATGACCAAACAAAGGATAGCGAAGATAATAAAAGTTTAAATGGTAAATTTTGATTAAATAAAATTAAATTTTTCATATAAACAAAACCAATGCAGCTAAAATTATATGAAAAAGAAATAAATGGGGTGAAAGAATCTTTGGATCAAATTTCTCTAAGTTCACATGTCCAAATTGTATAAGTAATGAATTTAAATTTATAAGACTAAGAGCCATTCTTCAACAGATAAATGATTAAAGGACATGAACAGGCAGTTTTTTTAAAATAAGATTTTATTTTCTCTTAATTACATATATAAAAACAATCTTAACATTCTTTTTTTCAAAATTGTGAGCTCAAAATTCTATTCTTCTTTCCCTTCCCTCCCCCCTCCCTAAGCTGGCAAGCAATATGAAATGGGTTATACTCATTCAATCATGCAAAACATTTGGATATTAGTCATTTTGTGCAAGAAGACTCAAAAGAAAGAAACCAAGGAAGTGAAAAATAGTATCTTACAGTCTGTATTCAGACATCAGTGATTTCTCTGGGGGGGCAGCATTTTTCATCATGAGTCCTGTGAATTGTCTTGGAGCACTGTATTGCTGAAAATAGTCAAGTCATTTATGATACAACTTCATTGTATGATATTGCTGTTACTCTATAAAGTGTCCTCCTGGATCTGCTAACTTCACTTTTTATCAGTTTATGTATGTCTTTCCAGGTTTTTCTGAAGTCATCCTGCTTGTCATTTCTTATAGCACAACAATATTCCATTACAATCATATACCATAACTTGTTCAACTATTCCACAATTGATGGGCATCTCTTCAATTTCCAATTCTTAGCTACCACAAACAGAGCTGCTATAGATACTTGTGTACAAGTAGGTGCTTCTCTCTCTCTCTCTCTCTCTCTCTCTCTCTCTCTCTCTCTCTCTCTCTCTCTGTCTGTCTCCCCCTCTTTGAGATACAGACCTAGCAGTGGTATTGCTGGATGAAAGGGTATATGCACAGTTTTATAGTCCTTTGGGCCATATGAACATGTAATTTTTAAGGAAAGAAATGCAAACCATCAATATTCATAAGAAAAAAATTCTATAAATCAATAATAATTAGAGAAATACAAATTAAAGCAACTCGAAGTTCTATTTCATGCCCTTCAGACAGGCAAAGATGACAAAAGAGAAGAATGAGGACTGCTGGAGAGCCTGTGGCAAAATGTTTGGGGAAATGGTCCAGGTTCCTACAGCACATCCCCATAAATTTTACCCCATTCATAAACAATCTGAGGTGCAAGATGAAGGATGGAAAAAAAAAACTAAGTCTAACTTCTACATTAACAGTAGTTACTGACCTGAGGAGGCTAGAAGAACTGTAGCAGGAACTAATCCAAGATCCTCTGTAGGGATGAAAAGCAGAAGAGAATGAGAGACCCATCTGGTACATTAAGTAGACAGCTGGGAGCTGAAAGTAGGAATGGAGCTGGAGGACAGCATTAAGGAGTAGATTTGAGTTGCCCTGAGGAATTGAAATCAAATGTTCTGGGTCTTAGCACCACAAATTCCACAAACAAAGACTTGCTGACTGACATGATAATATGATTTATAAGCTTTCATAGGTTAACTCTACGGGATAGTGAATCAATTAAGCAACAAGCCTTTATTAAGCACTGCCTATGTGTTGGGCACTCCTATACTTAAGGGATATAGAGAACCAGGAGCTCAAGACAGAGGGAGATCTCTGGAAGGCTTCTTGAAGGAAGTGGGACATGACCTAGGTCTCAAGGCAGTGGAAGGATCTTCTACACTGCCCAGGTAGAGAAAAAGAAAGGATCTAGGGTCCTCCTGTTTGAGTAGAAGCTAAGGTTAATGTGCTTATCCTACCAGTTCTTGTCTTTGAATTCAAGAGAATAAATGGGTAGTTTTAACTTTTTTAATGATTTGACTTCCGATGTTCCAAATGGAAACTGATATTAAGTGGGCAAAACTGTTCAACACACACCAGGGCTCTTACAGGAAGTTTTAAGTGCACAGAGAACTTGTGGTTTAGACCTCAGTGTTTCCTGCTAAGGCTGAACTAGTATGAGAAACCCAGTGAGTGATGGGGTCACAAATATCACACCACTGTTTTAATGATCCTAAGTCACTGTCTCCTCTTTAGAGCTTTAAATGACAATTTTGGCTATTTCGTGTTTATTCTCCCCTCCCTGATCCAGTGTACCTGAATATCAAGTACTAGATGGGAGTGGGTTCCAGCCCTGAACTCTCTGAAGGCCTCTGGGGTGACCTTTTGATAATGACCCATTAAGTTTCGGGGCAGCTAGGTGACACAATGAATTGAGTGCTGGACCCGAAGTCAGGAAGAGTCATCTTCTCTAGTTCAAATCTGGTCCCAGATACTTACTAAATGTGTGACCCTAGGAAAGCCACTTTAATTTTGTTTGCCACAGCTCCTCATCTATAAAATGAGGTGGAGAGCAAAATGGCAAACCATGCCAGTATCTTTGCCAAGAAAACCCCATATGGGATCATGAAGAGTCATGACTCAACAACAAAAAGTTATTTAATTGAACCAAATTCTTTCTCATCCTTGCTATTGTGCATGTCATCTGATCGATTTTTTAAGCACTCATTTCATAAAAGAAAAGAACTTCTACCCTTGCTCCTGACTCAGCACAGACTCCAGGGAATTGTCTTAAATTGAACATTCTAATCATGCTCTTACTGGGACATTTTCCTTGTGCTCAGATAAAATATTTAATCAAAAACTGACCCATTTCATTTCATCTCCCCCTTTCTCCACTGGCCCCCCGCCTTCTCCTTTCCTCAGGTGAGACCACAGCTGAAATTTCCTCCATTAGCTCCATTCTCCAAGATCTCCCATCTCCCTTTCTCTTCAATTCCTTCCCCACCTACTAGCATCTCCTAACATTCTCTTGCCATTAGTACTCTCCTCATGGCCCAAATGTCTTTCCCTATCCATAATCAGCTAACAGTGACTGAACTCCATTCCTCCTACCTTGATATATGATACATATGATTATATGATAATAATTCCAAGATTTTTTTTTCTTTATGTTACCGACTGACAAGAATTGTGTGAACCTGTCTGTGGTTCTTTGGTCTTAAAAATATTTCCTTCTTCTGGATCCTTGAAGTATTATTATTTGACTTTTAATCACTGAATTATTGGCTAACATCCGTTGTTGTCGTTTTCTATTTGCTTTTCCCTCCAAAGAGTGACTTGGAAATTCTTTGTATTTTTCACTTGATATTATGGTTCTAATAGTCCAGGACTGTTTTGTATTATAATCTCTTGAAATATAGGAGGGAAGGTTTTTTCTCTGAGCATGGTTTTCAGGAATTATGATGATTCTGTTGGCCTTTTTACTTTCTTTTAAATTTGATCTCTGCATCCAGGGTAGAAGGGGCTCTGTCTCAGGCTTCTTGTACTGGTGGCTACAGGCCCTGGCTATTTACCTGGTGCTGGGCTGGTGTTGCCCTAAGGCCATCAGGGGACCTTCAAGTCTGGTGCTGAATTGACAGGGTGAGGCTGGGGATGGGTGGTGCTGCTGGAGGCTATAGGAGTCTGGCAGCTTAGCTGGTACTGAGCTGGGGTCCTACTTGTGGTACCTGGCGTGTGCTAAGGTCTGTTGGAATGTTTTTGCATTTCTCTGACGCTACACTGAAGCATGTCTGGACAGTGGAGGGTGCCTGTTTGCTCAGGCTGTACTGAAGCACATGGAGTTCTGGCCACTGGTGGATGTCTGTTTGTCATGGACTGTGTTGAAGCATGTGATGGTTCTTGGAATTGGAGATTGCTGATTTCTTGAGCTATGCTAAGGCACATGAAGAGTCCTGGTGTTTATCTGCTCCACCACCCTGGGGCTCAGGACCTTCACCTGGTTTGCTGAGGTGGGGCTTGCTGCTGACTTGCTTCCTGTTCTGGAATGCACTCCTCTTTTACTGAAGTGAGATGTATCTTTCTCGCCTATTCTCCAAGTCTCCTGGGCTAAAAGACTGCTTCACCCCATCTTTCAATTGCTCCACTCCTCCAGGATTTGTTCTGGGGTGCTATTCTATGGTTGGTTGTAGGTGAATGTGGGAGAGCTACAGCAATTTACTACTTAGTCCGCCATCTTGGCTTCCAGAAGTCGATCTCACAAGTTGCTCTTTTTCAGAGAATCCATATCTTCCTTCAATTATGATGATTCTCAAATTAACTTTCAATAACCTGTTTTCAGGTTCTTTTGATTTTGATAATAAATACCTTACATGTTTATATTTATCTTTTTTCCTGTTCATAAAATCATTGAGTTTTTGTATACCCCAGTCTATATCAAGGGATTCTACTATTTAAGATCTTCTATATCTGTTCTAAGCTGTTTATTATTTTTCCAATTTTTTTTTCTTTGCAAGTTCTGATTAATTTTTCATCATTTGTTTCACTTCTTAATTCATTCCGTCAGAATTTGGTTGGCAAGTCATTCTTTTCTCTGATGTTCTATTTGTATTGGTTTTTCTGTTTTTTTCCCTTATGTATATCTGATAATTTGCATATTTCTTCATTGTAAATTGATCTTTTTACTCACATTTTTGGTCTCAGTTCCTGGAGGGACACTTTGTGCCAGGGTCCGTTTCTGTTTCCTCCCACGCTCTTTGTTGAGTTGGCAATCCTCCCCTGTTCCCTATTTATTTTATGAATACCACCACTGACAGTAATGAATGACATGTATGATATTAGGCTTTGGCTTCTGTCATGATCCCTTGCTTCTTTCCCTGTGCCTTGGTGATCCAGTCCAGGTACTGGCCTTGGCTCCTCTCTGTTTTCTCTTAGCAAGATCATCCATCAGGAACATTCCCTGTTGTGGGATTGAGACACTATAATTACTTGTTGAACAACATTCAGATATTTAACAGGCTCCTTTTCCTGCCATAGCTCTGACTTCTCCAAGATGTGCATTGCCAGGTTCTTTCTGTTTGCACAGTGACATATCATGAACTGGTATTTCCAAAGCTCCTGTTCACAGAAGCCAGAGCCTAAACCCTCCTAGCTTCATGCCCAGTTTCCTGTACCTCATGCTAGCTTAATTCACCTGGTTTGTCCCTGCTCAATGAAGAACTTAAATTGATTCTGTATCATTTATAATTGATGCTATTCTATAATTAGTTCTATTCTGTATTACTGCCCCATTTTGGGTGATTTCCCAAGGCACGTTTCTTTGTTTCTTTGCCTATGAGCTATGTTTAAAAGTTTGCTCTCCCTGATAATTACTATTCTGTTCTGTCCTCACAGAAATATGTTATCCCTGAGTCATGTAGGTGCACATCAGGGAGTCTGGTGCTCTATCTTCAACATTGCAGGTGGACTCAAGCAATGAACATTTCTTAGACACAGGAGTTGTTTCCCCCCTAAGTTAGCTAAAAATAAAACTTGTTATTCCTCATATCTTCAGGTCCTGGAAAATTCCATGAAGTCTGTTTGCTCTTTGTGAAGGCCTACCATCTGACCTAGTACATAACCACAAGATGTACTGTCCATCCCTGTTTGTTCTTCTATAATTAAGGAGGGTCATATGTCCTTCCTGGATGTGTGGAACACTCCTATTCCTGGTCTACCGTCTATCACTCTGAAGATGCAGTTGGATCCCATAAATCAGCATTCTTTAACGACAGAGAGGAGTGATTACTAGTCCCATGTGAGTGCTAGCCAGCTTTCTCTGTGTGACCAATCAGGTTGATTCCCCCCACCCACCCACCTCATGATGCTGTCTACTCTGTAACCAATTGCACCGTTTCCCCTCCTACCCAACTCTGATTTTTGTTCTCCTGTACTTCCCAGAATTCCATAAAAGCTACAAAGCTCTGCCTCATGATCTTTGGTATTTGAGAGAAGGGATTGAGCTTGCTGAGACAATTATCTCTCAGTTTACCTTAATTTTCAAATGTAACATAAGAATGACTACATGCCCTAAGCCTCCTTTAACAGAAGGTTGAAACTAGCTTCTGAATCTTCCTGGAAGTTTCTTTCCAGAGCATCTGCAGATTTTAGGCTGACTTCACTCACTTAGATAATGTCTCAATTCAGAACTCTTGTAACATTCAGCCTATTCATTGAGCTTGCATTGTCAATTGCCTATTCTGGTATGATCCTTCTTTAAGGAAATATTGATTTCTGGATGTCTTCCTTTGTGGCACTGGACTGGATGGAGGAGCTTCCTGGTGTTTCTTTTTGGTCATCTCCCTCATTGTTTCATTCATTGCCAATTTAGATTTTTTGTGGTGTTTGTGGAAGATCTTGCTACATCTTTCACGTGTATATTGGAAGTTCATATGAGAACATACAACTGTTTTCTTGATTGATTTTCTGGGAGAGTTATATAAAAATTACAAGAAGTTAGCATTTATGTGGCACTTCAGGACTGATAATTAACTTTTTATATATACATATGTTTACACACATATATGTGTATATATATAGTGTATACATACATGTGTATATATGTGTGTGATATATATATATATATATACATACATATAATTAGTTAAATACTACATCGTGTTTTCTGCAAATATGCAAAGTTTGGTCTCCTCTGTTGATGTTTATGATTTTGATTTCATTTTCTTATATGACTGCAATGTAGTTTTCATATAGGAACTGGCTACCTTTCTTGGTTTGGACTAACTCATTTCAACCTGCACCCATGCTGGCAAATCTTATGGCCACATTGTTACATGACTACTACTCAACTCTCAGGGTCCTGTGGTGATCCCAGATATGGGGTGTGTCTGGAAGCATGGAACACATGACAAGATAGTACAGCAAGCCATCTTTATAGAGAAAAGAAACTTAAAATAAGGAAGGGTGGTTAGGGTAAATGGTAAAAAAAGGTCAGGTCAGGTAGGGCCCCCAGTGGATTTGGGTACTCTAAGTCATTAAAATCCAGTGGTTTTTTAACAGGGTTTTTCTCTGGGATTAAGAACACAGCACTGTGGGCAGGGAGAAAAAAGCTCTGACCTGAGGCTAGCCCGGATTCACTCTATTGGCTATTAGTGAAAGTCTCCTGGGGAATAGGGTGCGAGCTGATATTCAAACTTCCCACAGGTGGGAAAGAGAATTTGGTCCATTATTACTGGTCTTACTCTAAAAGGGTTATTAAAGGGTTTAGAGTTTCCCTAGAGCTCTTTTGTTCATTAGGATGGGAAGGCTCTAATAGGGTTGTAAGTGAGGTGGAACTGGGTGTGTAAGGTAGATTTTTGTTATTCTTTCTTAGAGTTTAGTTTCCCAGGATCCATGGCCATAACAACCTCTATTTTCCAGCTTCATAATTTGTAAACTTCTTCACCATGCTTGCACAGAATGATATAATGATAAATAATAAAAAAAAATTTGTTCTTAAAATATCCCCTGTGACTGTGCAGTGAAATGTAATGGTAACATAATGTAACTAGTGAGATTGTTGCTGGCAATATGCCTTATTTGTTTGTTGCCCTATAAAGCAGATGGGCACTGGTCAGTGAGTGGGGAATCTGAGGGTTGAATGCATAAGATGGAATACTGTGTGTGCCTTGATTGGCCCCCATCAAGGTTTGAGGGGAATCTCTGTTTGCCTCAACTGGCATCTATTGAAGCTTCAGGGAATTTAAGGGAATGCATAAACTGTGCCTCTCTTGATTGACCTCATTGAGATGTAATGCTAGTTGCACCACCCCTCCATTCTCATCCGGCCCTTACAAGAAGGGTGATTAGGAAATGCAGTAGGAATTGGTACTCCCATTACCAACAATTCCCCTTGAGAAGACTAGACTAGAATAAATAAAGATTATTAACCCTTCTAAAGCTGTCTTCCTGTCTGACCAGATCAAGAGTGAACCTGTGCTAGCAGCCCTCCTAGATGCTAGTGTTACCTGTCTTGCAGCAGTACTAGCCACCCACTACTTAGAACCATAGAGCCAAAGTCCCTATTGATGTCCTTTCCATTTAAATCATTCAATCAATATGATTTATACCTAATTATGAAACATTTGTTAAACAACAAGGCAAAAGAAGGGTGATTAAAACAGAATCCTGGATCACATTCCCTTAGCCATGCATACAAGCTCTGTGTAGAAGAATGGGTACAAATTTATAGATGCCTAGTAGTGAGACAAATGAGAATGGAAACCTTCATGCATAGAGTACCTCATAACTCTGAGCTTCAGTCCTTGCTATCCTACAAGAACAAAATATACCAAATGCCACATGTTGAATGAGACTACTTTTCTGGGTCTCTCCACTCTCCTGTAGGGAGGAACAACTTTATGGCTTCTTATGAGCACTGAAAAAAGTTTAAATTCTTTTATTGAAAACAGAAGCAGTAAGACTGGGCATATAACACTATTCCCTTGACTGGGCTCTGAGGAAGTAATTGTTTTCTTAGAAAAACCATTTACCCAAGTCTAGAATATGCAGAGCTATTCAGGCCAGCATATTGGATCCAGTCAAAGTGCAGGTGGCAATAAAGAGCAGTGCTGACAAGCCCAAGGTATTTGATCTTTCAAATTCTAGGTAGCTGCAAAGGACAAGGAAGCCAAGTCTTTCTTTCCTGCAGACAGCTTTTCAAATCATAAGATTATTCTTTCCTTCAATAAACCTTTCTTTTTAAAAAAATGATTAATTTATTTATTTTTAGTTCTCAACATACACTTTGATTAGATTCATAGTTCTAAATTTTTCTCCTTCCCCCTCCACCCCCTGCCCAGACAGCCTGCAATCTGATAAAGGCTATACATGAAAAATCTATTTCATTCCTACATTTGGGGCATCATGATAAAACAGGTTTGTCTCTGGGATTAATGCTGTTCATCTGAAATTATATTCTCCTGTAATAGGACTATTTTTTTTTTGGATTCTCTGATCCTCTGGGGGGGGAGGTTGGGGTGGGTAACAATACATAATTTTGTTTTTGTGGGAACCATAATTCTTTGCATTATTACCCAGCTCTATAATTCTTTCTGTAATAGGTGGATTTGTTTTTCCCCCTCCAATAAGCCATTTAAACAGGGGGTCATTCCTCCAATCAGATCAGCTCCTGGCAGCCACTTCACTGTCTATCTTACTCCATATATGTGGTCTTGGCTTGAAGTAGGTCTTCTCTTCTCCCTTCTCTGCTTTACTTCATGCTTCTCAGTTCTCTGCTTCTATAAATCCATTTAGAGACCATATGACTCATTGTCCTTAATTGTTGTTTGATGACTTGTTAGGAAATTTGAGTAACTCACCAAGAGATAATAGATGTTGTTGCCAGTACATTTTCTTTGGAAGCCCCTGGCCATTTTCTGAAACTGGTACCTAGCCTAGTCTCTCTACAGCATGTCAGGGTGTAGATTTCCAACATATTGTTATTTTGTGTGTTCTGTATATTACCAAAGTTCTTCTGCATACAGGACTCTGTTGCCTCTACACAGAGTGTGGGCCAAATTTGGACGTTGTAGTTGTTTCCATTGGCAGTTTTCTAAACTGGGGCCATGGCTAGTCAATAGGGTTCTTTAAGCCTATCCCTTAAATAAATAAAATCAACTTCAACTAGAAAGGATAAGTCAATGGACAAAGATGTTTCTCTTCGAAACATTAACAATGAAGGTGTAAGCCTCATGGCACCATTGCCTCTAACAATGAATAAATGCTTTAAAAGTGATACATACTGACTTCTGCTCAAATTTTAAATTTTTTTCACATTTGTAGTAAGTTGCAGTTGAAATGCTCAAGCTGTAGTTCTCTTTGAGCATGACAAGGGTTTATTCTAGATTTCTTTATTCTTACCAAAGCCAACATCCCATTTACTAATCTACTTTTCAGGTCTCTACTTTGATCAGAGTTCATTCTAACTGTTAAGTCATATACTTGAAATATTTGTCCCACAACATCTTAGTAATGGTAGTAACTTTCTAATTTCTCACTGTGTAGAAGGTGTGAAATTATCAGTCACCTCTAGGATATAATTAATGATTTTGCTGTCTCTTGAAGAGACAAAAAAACCTCACTGATTTCCATAAGCTCCAAGAGCTGTTGTTACATTGTTTACTCATGTCTAACGCTTTGGGACCCCATTTTGTGGGGTTTTCTTGGCAAAATACTGGAGCAGTGTTCCATTTCTTTCTCCATTATCCTTATTTTACACTTGAAAAAAGTGAGACAAACAAGAATTAAGTGACTTGCCCAAGGTAACACATCTACTAAGTATCTGAGACTGAATTTGAACTCAGAGTCTCCTAACTCCATGCCCAACACTCTATACACTGAATCACCTAGCTACCCCTCTAGGAGTTTACCAGTGTTTAGATTCTCCAAGTACACAACACAAGGAGGAAAAACTTTTCTTTGGGCCAATTTCATATACTTTATACGTTTATTATACACATCATTCATTTTATTGGGTTAATAATGTTGTGTATTCAATAGTTTGAATTCTCTCTCGACCTGACTACCCAAAGTCAACATGCAATGCCTTCACGGCCATAGTAAAAAATTCTTAGGATAATGTTAACTGCTTCATTGTGTCATCTGTAAGACAAAATTACAGCCCAATACAAAGCTCCATTACACAGATGCAACGTCTGCCATTGTGTTAGCAGTTATAGCCTCTCTCTAGAGAATTTTTCTTTATTGTTTGCATTATTTCTTGTATTTCACTAACACTGTTTTGTTCTTGGCATCAACCTTCCCAGGATAACTTAGGGGAAGAGGATTTGATTGGCACAATGAGATTTGTATATACCAAGGGTATGCCTTCTTGTACAAGCATCAAACTCTTAGTTGCACTACTTTTGGTTGCACATCAGCCCCTTTCAAAGCTAAGAAAGAATTCTAATTTGTGTATATTATTTTGACCTGCTGCTAGTAAGTTCTCTATCAACAAATTGTGTTTGTGTATGTGATGATTTTTTCCTTGACACAAACTACTCTCAAGTCATTCAAACTAGCATCTGTACATAGCATTAAGGGTTAGTTTGGAAAATTTTGATTAAATGAAATTTTAAATGTTTTGCACAAACAAAAGAAAACTAGAAAAAAATTGTTTACATCAGATGTCTCTGGAAAAGGCCTCATTTCTCATATATAGAGAACTGAGTCAGATTTATAAGAATACAAGTCATTCCCCAATTGAAGAAATGGTCAAAGTATATGAATGGGCAATTTTCAGATGAGGAAAGCAAAGCAATCTGTAGTCATATAAATGTTCTAAATTACTATTGATTAAAGAAATGCAAATTAAAACAACTTTGAGTTACAATTTTACCTATAAGATTGGCTAATGTGACAGAAAAGAAAAATGATGAGTGTTCAAGGTGATGTGGGAAAATTAGGAGAGTAATACATTTATTGGTGGAGTTGTGAACTGATCCAACTATCCTGGGAAGCATTTTGGAACTATGCCCAAATAAAATTGTGCATGACCTTTGATCCAGCAATACCATTACTAGATCTGCATCCCAAAGAGATTAAAGGTAAAGGACAAAGGACCTCTTTGAACAAGTGTCATTATCGTAGCTCCTTATGTGGTGGCAAAGAATTGGGTATTGGGGGGATAACCCTCAACTGTGGAATGACTGAATAAGTTGTGGTTTATGATTTTAATTGACTATGACTGTGCTATAAGAAATGCTGAGCAGGATGATGTCAGAAAAAACTGGAAAGACTTATGTGAATCACTTAGCTATTCTCAGTAATACATTGATCCAAGACAATTACAAAGGACACATGTTGTAAAATGCTATCTTACTTCCGAGAAAGCATTGATGGTAACTGAATGGTAAATGAATAACCAAAGCTTTTTTTCTCTTTCTTCCTTTCTTTCTTTCTTTCTTTCTTTCTTTCTTTCTTTCTTTCTTTCTT
>NW_027187338.1:30466-79093 GCF_028583685.1 Petaurus breviceps papuanus
TTCCTTCCTTCCTTCCTTCCTTCCTTCCTTCCTTCCTTCCTTCCTTCTTTTTTTGGTTCAAGTTTTCTTCCACAAAATAACTAACATGGAAATTTGTTTTACATGAGTATACATCTGTAAAATATATTAGATTTCATCTCAGGGTGGGCATAGTAGAGGGACAGAAAGAGGAAGAAAATTTAGAAGTCAATTTAAGAAAAATAAAAATTGTTTTTATGTGCAATTAGTGAAAATATTTAAAATTAATTGACTTCATTGTCATTTAACTTTCTGTAATGTAACATTATTACATTGATGTATTTAAGAAATTCAAATACCAACTAAAAAATTAAAAGTTAAATATTTTTGAGTACGACATAAGGCAGAATTATGAAGATCTTTTAAATCTCTTTTAAATTACAGAAATAATTGTCTGGTCTTATCGCTTTCTCAAAAACATCTTCATTTCAAAATTTTCCACTTTAATTACATAGAGCTACAATTTACTTCCTTTCAATTTTAATTCATTTCAATTCCCACTTCAAAAGGAGAAGAGATTGATAAAAATCTAATCCTTACATTAAAACATAGGTAACAACAGTCTTTGTAAAGATTTATTACACAAATGAATTTATAAAAGATGCTAATCATACTTCAATTTGGGTAAGAAGTCCTGAAATGTGTAAATATGCAAAGTCAATAATTCCAAGTTGTATACAGTAAGCACTGAATATCAAATGAGTTGCATACATGTTTGCACTTCAGGACATGCTCCACAAATTAAATAAAAACCTAAGCAAAATGGACTTTCCCTTCAAGGTAACACAAAGTATTCCCTAAGTAATTCTTTCTCTCTCTATGTGTTTTTCTTCTTGGAGGGGGGAAGGCAGGGCAATTGGGGTTTAGTGACTTGCCTAAGGTCACAGAGCTAGTAAGTGTTAAGTGTCTGAGGTCAGATTTGAACTCAGGCCCTCCTGACTGCAGGGTCAGTGTTCTATTTACTGCACCAAGTAGTTGTCCCATTAGTAATTCTCCTATAAGGTTACTGATTACACTGAAATTCTTTTAGTAAAGACAAAACAGATGTTTCTAATTTTAGTGATTAACTTATTTGCCCCTGGTCAAACAGGTAGTGGGGTACAAGGCAGAGGTTTGCAATCAGATCTTTCTACTTCTAATCCAGCAATCTTTTCTCTTTACCACACAGAATTGGAGCCTGTTGTGAGGGTAAATAGGGTTAAGAGTACTGGGAGGTGATTCCTAGTATCCTCTAGGATGTACCCAGCAGGCAAATCGCCAGTCTCTCAACATCAAGATGGCTACGCGGGTACCTACTGTAGCATCAAGCCGATGGCTCGAAAATCTTTGAAAGTGGTATTACAGTGCTGCAGGATTCAACAAACTTGGGTTAATGCATGATGACACACTTGATGAAGATGAAGATGTTAAAGAGGCCATAAGGAGGCTTCCTGATAATCTGTATAATGATCAAATGTTTCACATCAAGAGAGATCTGGACCTGACCATAAGGCAGCAGATCTTGCCTAAAAACCAGTGGACAAAATATGAAGAGGACAAATTATACCTTCAACCATATCTGAAGGAGGTTATACATGAAAGAAAAGAGAGAGAAGAATGGGATAAGAAATAATCACAGCAAAAGAATCTATCAATACATTAGTCTTCAAATATTTTTAATAAGTTTGGTTGTGTAAAATATGAGGTTAGCTAACAATTTGTAACTGTGTTGCACACTTAATTTAATTTAATGACTATCATAGGGGAAAAAAGATTACTGAGAGACAGGACAGAAAAAATAGAATTAGAATTTCAGTGTTCTAGGGAAAGAAGAGTTTTGAGTAATCCTGAGTTGTGACCACTTCTGTGGATGGCTGAGGTAGAGCAGAGTTGGGCATTAAGGAAACTAAGGATGGTGATGAGCTAGAAGCCCAGGAGGCTGAATGGGATATAGTGAAGAAGACTGTGAGCCAGATACTTAACTCCAAGGGAAAGAAAGGAGAGTAACTTAGAGGATTGGTTACCGGGGGAAAACAAAACAAAATCCAGACAGTATAATGGCCAGATGGGGTGAATCTTAAAAGAGGAGAGGCTTCTGAATGAGGGTCTGAAAAGTGACACTCTGAGTCTTACAAAGTTTGAGATAAAGATCATTCAGCACTGGAGAGGCTGCTGAGGGACAAAGTGTCTTTAAGGAGAAATTCAGAAAATGGAGAGTATGAAAGGAAGATATCTAAGACAAAAAAGAATTCGGTAACAATAGATTCCAAAGAAAGTGGAGGGCAGAAGTGGACAGGAATTGACTCAAGGCAGTGAAGGGCTGAGAATGAAGGCTACCCAGGAAAAGGGGTTTCCAACTCAGCAGAATGAATCTAATCACAGAGATGAGTCCAGTGACAGAAATTTGCATCTGTAGGATAAGAAAGGTACCTATTGATCAGAGTATTTCATAGTTCAGGGTAGAATTAGAAAAGTCCTTGGGAATGGTTCCTCAGAGATCTCTGCAGTGGAGGCCTCTAATGTCAGGCAACCTGTGACTTGAGATGATGTATTATTTTTTCTTCAATCTTCTTTGGCAGGTGGGGTCATCTGAGTTCCTTTATTATCCAACCAGAGAAAGGTGATTAGAAGAGACTTTCTCAATATTAATGGCAGAAGGGAAAGCTCTGTAAAGGAGTTTTCTAATTCCAGGTAGCCAATATCCAGTGCAGTAGAATTCCTTAAAGATCACCTAGTTCAACAATTTTTTTTGGAGTAAGAAAATTGCTGCTCATAAAGCAAAAGTGATTTATTCAAAGCTACTCAGTCAATAAGAAGAGCCAGGGTTAGTATGTCTTCCTCATCCCCATTATAGAGTGCTACTGTAGCATCTTCATTTTCTCCCATAATGATGAGAAAAGATTTCTTTGGTTTTAGCTTAATCAATTCCCTCTTTGATTCTTTACTTAAGCCATATTGTGAGAGGCTATGAAAACACAGAGAAGTTTTGTTCAATCTTTAGCTGAGTTTCTTTTGTAAGCTGATATCTGTGTCCTCAGTCAAGTATCTTCTTCTAGTCACTTCTCCTCCCATCTTTCCTCCTTTACTTTGGTGTCTATGACTCTGAGTGTGTGTCTGTGTGTGTGTGTGTGCATGTGTATGTGGGTTTCTGTATATGTGTGCATGTGTCTGTGTTTGCATGTTTCGGCGGCATCTACTGTAGGATGGTTTGTAAAAAAAAATTATTCATTATATTTGAGATAGGCTTAAGAATTGCCCTACCAGTGTCTTCCTCAGGGCTCCCTGAACCACTGTCAGGAGAAGACATTGTCTGAACAGATATATTAGAGGAAGAATTGACAAAAAATCACTTCACAGTCAGAGCCAATACAGGTGGCTGTTCCTATGCCTAAATTACATAACAAACTAATAAACAAAGAAAAAGTGTATAAATACCAGAAGAGGGAAAGCATGGATATACAACAATTCATATGAAAAATGTCTGAGGCAGAGCCAAGATGGCGGAGTAGAAGCACGATCTTCCCGCGGCTCTGGCTTCCACCTTCCCCAATCCATGTAAAAAGGGGACTCTAAACAAACTTTGGAGCTGCAGAACCCACAAAATGACACAGAGAAGCTAACCTCCCACTGAGGACAGCCCGGCAGGCTGGCAGGAATCTGCCAGCACAGCGCTCTGGGAGCCGAGCCCAGCCCCACGCCGAGGCTTTAGCCCCAGGGTGGGCCTGACCAGCCACCTGCCAGAGGGACTCCAGATCAGCAGCAGCCATGGCCGTTTCCAGATTAATCAATACATAGATGCGAAGGACAAGGTGAGAGGCCAGTGCAGTCTGGACTTTGGGACCCAGTAAGTGGGAGTGCGTGGCTTTTACCCCCGGGGCGGGAAACCGCTGAGATGCCAGCGCCATGTGGCACCTTCAGCTCCTGGCCTGCAGAGTGTAGGGGGACCAAGCACCAGTCTGAGGGGTAATCTCTCTTGCTTTAACCTGCTTGGATCTGGATTGCAGTCTAGGGTGGAGGTCCTGGGGTGTGTGTCCAGCTTGCCAGAGCGTGTGGAGACCTCAGAGAGGGCACCCATCTAATACTTCCGGCAGCTGAGAAAACCCCAGCATTTGGGACAAAAACTCCCCTGTCTGGTGGCAGAGTCCTACTGTGGCAAAAAGCCCAAAAGTCAAATAATTGAGGGGTAAAATGAGCAGGCAAAGGAAACAAAGCAGACAGAAGATTCCAATATTACCCTCCTATTTTGGGGACAAGAAGGAGCAAGGCATGGAACAGGAGGAAAACAGTGAAGTCAGAACTCCTGCACCAAAAGCTTCAAAGGAAAATACAAGCTGGTTACAGGCCATAGAGTACCTTAAGAAGCAGATAAGAGAAGTGGAGGAAAAATTGGGAAGAGAAATGAGAACAATGCAAGAAAATTATGAAATGAGAGTCAACAGCCTGACTGAAGAAAATAATACCTTAAAAAACAGACTGACTCAAATGGCAAAGGAGGCTCAAAAAGGCAATGAGGAGAAGAATGCCTTAAAAAGTCGAATTTGCCAGATGGAAAAAGAATCTCAAAAGCTCAATGAGGAGAATCATTGCTTCAGAATTAGATTGGAGCAAATGGAAGCTAATGACTTTATGAGAAATCAAGATGGTGCTAAACAGATCCAAACAAATGAAAGAATAGACGGCAATGTGAAATATCTCACGGAAAAAACCACTGACCTGGAAAATAGATCCAGGAGAGATAACTTAAAAATTATTGGACTACCTGAAAGCCATGACCAAAGTAAGAACCTAGAAAGCATCCTCCAGGAAGTTGTCAAAGAAAACTGCCCTGATGTTTTAGTACCAGAGGGCAAAACAGAGGTTGAAAGAATCCACCGATCACCTCCTGAAAAAGATCCCAAAAAGAAAACTCCTAGGAATATCATAGCCAGGTTCCAGAATTCCCAGATTAAGGAGAGAATATTACAAGCAGCCAGGAAGAAACAATTTGAATATTGTGGAAACACAATCAGAATAACCCAGGATCTGGCAGCTTCTACAATGAGGGATCGAAGGGCTTGGAATGTGATATTCCAGAGGTCAAGGGAGCTGGGACTAAAACCAAGAGTCACCTACCCAGCAAAACTGAGTATCATGTTTCAGGGGGAAATATAGTCATTCAGTGGAATAGAGGACTTTCAAGCATTCTTGCTGAAAAAGTCAGAGTTGAATAGAAAATTTGACATTCAGATACAAGAAGCAAGAGAAGGATGAGAAGGTAAATAGGGAAAAGAAATCATAAGGAACTTGTCAAAGTTGAACTATTAACATTCCTACATGGAAAAACAATAATTGTAATTTATGAAACTTTTCTCAGTAGTTGAAGGGATTAGAAAAAAATATATATATATATATATACATATATGTCTATATATGAGTTTATATGGGCATATTAATACATATGTGAATGTGTGTATATATGTTTACAGGTATACATAGATAGAGGGCACAGGACCAATTTAACAGGAAGGGATGATACTTAAAAGGTGAAATTAAGAGGTGAGAGGAATATAATGAGAGGAGATGGGGAGAGACAGATTGGGGCAAACTATCTCATACAGAAAAGGCAAGGGAAAATGGTTACAATGGAGGAAAAGAATAGGAAGGCAAAAGGGAATGGGTCAACCTTATTCCCATTGAATCTGGCTTGAGGAGGGAGTGAAATACACACTAAACAGGGGATCTCACCCTCCAGGAGGATAGGGGGGGAAGGGGATGAGAGGGGGGATGATGGAAGGGAGGGCAGGCTGGGGGGGACAGAAGTTGGAAGCACCCACTTTTGAAAAGGGAGAGGATCAAAGTAGAGAATAGAACATGTGGGAGGTGGGATAGGAGGGAGGGAAATATAATCAGTCTTTTACAATATATCTACTACGTTATTGTTTTGCATTAGCCACACATGTACAACCTATACTGAACTGCTTGTCTTCCCAGCGAGGGTGGGTGGCAGGGGGGGAAGGGAATGACTCTGGAATTGAAAATTTTAAAATCAAATATTCAAATATATATATATATATATTTAAAAAAAATTTCGAGTTCCCAATTCTCTCCCTCCTTTTACCCCTCCCATATGCCTTGAGAAGGCAAGGGATATGTCAATTATACACACAATGTCATGCAAAACATATTTTCACATTAGCCATGTTGCAAAACACACACACACACAAATGAGAAAAATAGAGTGAAAAAAGTTTGCTTCAATCTACATTCAAAGCTCATCAGTTTTCTTATATGCCATTCTAGAAACCTAAACAACTTTTAGCTATGTATTTGGTTTCAGATGAGATTACCTAATGCAAAACTAGAGGTTTACTTAGATGGAAGGTTGACTGTAACCAAATTTGATTTACCCAGGTAGCTTATGGCATTTCAGTGATAATGTGTCCTTGTGGATAAATTTCCATTTTCCCTGTTATCTGTTATGTAAAACATAATCTGAGTTTATTTCTCATGGTAGCTAGCAAGTTCAAGCATATGTGTTATACTGTTCTGGGGGGATCTTGGATCATAAATAAAGCACAATTAAATTCAGAACTTGTACCTATCTCTTCAGCTCTCATTGTATAATGCTACTTGTTTCAGTAAAAAAACAAATAAAAACAACTTGATTGGGTAAAAAAAAAAGAAAAGAAAAAAAAAAGTCTGAGTGTGAAAGTCATTAGGAGTCAACAATGTGACAAATCAGACAAAAGAGTCAATGTGAATTTAGGCTACCTTAAGAGAAGCAAGGGACACAAAAGGAGGGATGGGTTAGTCCTTCTACATTATGGTCTAGTCAAGCTGGGCCTGGATCATTGCATTCTGTCAGTGAAGGGGGGAGTGGAATTCACTTTAGCTCTGGCAGCTGAGAAAAACCCAGTCTGTGGGACAAAGCTCCCCTCTCTAGTAGCAGAGTTCTACTGTGGCAAAAAGCTCAAAAGTCAAGTAATTGAGTGGCAACAAGAGCAAGCAAAGGAAGAAAAGCAAGCACAACAATCCGACTTTACTCTCCTTTTTTGGGGACAAAAAGGATCAAAGCATGGAACAGGAGGAAGACAACAAAGTCACAACTCCTGCACCAAAAGTTTCCAAGAAAAATATGAGGTGGTTACAGGCCATAGAGGACCTTAAGAAGGATTTTGAAAACTAAATAAGAGAAGTGGAGGAAAATTTGGGAAGAGAAATGAGAATGATGCAAGAAAATTATGAAATGAGAGTCAACAACCTGACTGAAAAAAATTACACCTTAAAGGTGCAGCTAGGTTGCTCAGCGAGTAAGAGCACCGGCCCCAGTGTCGGGATGACCTGGGGATCAAATACGGGCTCAGATACTTAGCACCACACCCAGAAATAACTGGCCATGTAACCTTGAGCAAGTTACTTAACCCCAATTGCTTAAAAAAAATTACACCTTAAAAAATAGATTAACTCAAATGGCAAAAGAGGCTCAAAAAGGCAAAGAGGAGAAGAATGCCTTAAAAAGCCAAATTTGCCAAATTGAAAAAAAAGAATCTCAAAAGTTCACTGAATAGAATCATTCCTTCAGAATTAGATTGGAGCAAATGGAAGCTAGTGACTTTATGAAAAATCAAGATACTATTAAACAGATCCAAACAAATGAAAAAAAAAATAGAAGACAATGTGAAATATCTCATTGGTTAAACCACTGACCTGGAAAATAGATCCAGGAGAGATAATTTAAAAATTATTGGACTACCTGAAAGCCATGATCAAAAAAGAACCTAGAAATAATCCTTCAATAAATTCTCAAGGAAAATTGCCCTGATGGTTTAGAACCAGAGGGAAAAATAGAGGTTGAAAGAATCCACCTATCACCTCCAGAAAAAGATCCCAAAAATAAAAATCCTAGGAACATTCTAGACAGTTCCGGGGTTCCCAGATCAAGGAGAAAATATTACAAGCAGCCAGGAAGGAACATTTTGAATATTGTGGAAACACAATCAAGATAACATAGGATCTGGCAGCTTCTACACTGAGGGATCAAAGGGTTTGGAATGTGATGTTCCTCAGATCAAAGGAGTTGGGATTAAAACCAAGAATTGCCTACCCAGCAAAAATGAGTATCATGTTTCAGAAGAAAATATGGTTATTCAATGGAGTAGAGGACTTTCAAGCATTCGTGATGAATAAACCAGAGTTGAATACAAAATTTGACATTCAGACACAAGAAGCAAGAGAAGCATGAGAAGGTCAACAGGGAAAAAAAATCATAAGGAACTTATCAAAGTTGAACTATTTACGTACCTACATGGAAAAGCTATAATTGTAACTTACGAAACTTTTCTCAGTATGAGAATAGTTGAAGGGAAAAGAAATGTGTGTGTGTGTATATGTGTGTGTGAATGTATGTATACATACACATATATGTCTATATAGGAGACTATATGGGCGTATGAATACATATGTGAGTGTGTGTATATATGCCTATAGGTATACATAGACAGAGGACACAGGACCAATTGAATAGGAAGGGATGATATTTAAAAGGTGAAATTAAGAGGTGAGAGAAGAATATAATGGGAGGAGATGGGGAGGGACAGAATGGGGTAAATTATATTATATAGAAGTGGCAAGGAAAAACTATTACGATGAAGGGGAAGAACAGGAATGCAAAAGGGAATGTGTCAACCTTGTTCTCATTGAATTTGGCTTAGGGAGGGAATGACATATACACTAAATAGGGTATCTCACCCCATGAGAGAGTAGGGGGGAAGGGGATGAGGGGGGATTATGGAAGGGAGGAAAGGCTGGGGGGCAGGGAAGTTGGAAACACCCACTTTTGAAAAAGATCAAAGTAGAGAATAGAACACATGGGAGGTGGGATAGGAGGGAGGGAAATATAGTCAGCCTTTCACAGTATATCCACTATGGAAATGTTTTGCATAGCTACACATGTATAACCTATATTGAATTGCTTATCTTCCCAGTAAGGGTTGGTGATGAGTGAGGAAGGGAAAGAATCTGGAATTCAAAGTTTTAAAATTAAATATTTAAAATGTATATATATATATATTATTACTATTATTATTATTTTATATTCAACTTGGAAATAAGATATATAGGCACTGGGTCATAGAGATCCACGGTGCCCTACTACAAAGTTGGAGGGGGTATGGGGGAAGATATGGGAAAATGCTGATTGGGGGAGGGAATATTCAGTGGGATCGCTGTTTTGGTGTGGTAGGTAGGGGAAAAATGGGGAGAAAATTTATATCTCAAAATCTTGTGGAAATGAATTATGTAAATTAAAAATAAACATAAAATTCAATTCAAAAATTAAAAAAAATAAATCAGAAAGAAATGAGGAGCCAACAGACTTCATATTTACCCTTAGAAAGTTATACAACTGATGTTGAGTGAAAAGAGCAGAACAAGGAGAAATTGGTACACAGTTACAGACACAACATATGTGTGATGACTAACTGATAGTGCTTTTCTCAGAAATGCAAGGTTATAAGACAACTACAAAAGACTCATGATGGAAAGAGATGTCTACATTCAGAGAAAAAACTACTGAGTTTGAATGCAGATTGAAGCAAACTACATGCTCTTTTTTCTTTCTTTTTGGTTTTGTTTCCTCTTTCCCATTGTTCATTCCATCGGTTATAATCCTTCTTTACAACCTGACTAATGTCTAATGTGAAAGTATTTGCAGATCCAATAGTTGATTGCATTCTGCCATGGTGGGGAGGGGGGGAAGGAGCAGAGGGAGGGGGAGAAAATTTGAAACTCAAGGGATTGTGGACTAGAATCCCGAAAACTAAAAGCAAACAAACCAATTAATAAAGACCAAAAAAAAGTCTTCCTCATCCCCATTATAGAGTGCTGCTGTACCATCTTCATTTTCTCTCTTAATGATGAGAAAAGATTTCTTTGCTTTTAGCTTAGTCAATTCCCTCTTTGAATCTTCAATTAAGTCATGTTATGAAACCACAAAGAAGTTTTGCTCAATCTTTACCTTAGTTTCTTTTGTATGCTGATATCTGTGCCCTCAGTGAAGTTCCTTCTTCTAGTCACTTCTCCTCCCATCTTTCCTTCTTTGTTTTGTTGTCTATGACTCTGTGTGTGCGCATGTATGTGTGTGTTTCTGTGGGTGTGTTTGTGTGTCTGTGTGTTTGCATGTTTGTGTTGAATCTACTGTAGGATGGTTTCTAAAAAAATTATACATTATATATGACCTAGGCTTAAGATTTGCCCTACCACTGTCCTCCTCAGGGCTCATTGAACTACAGTCAGGAGAAGACCGTGTCTGCACAGATTCATCAGGGAAAGGTCTAGAACAGACTGGACAGAATCTCCCTTCAGAGCCAAGACAGATGGGTTTTCCTATGCCTAACTCAAATAACAAACAAACAAAGAACAAGTGCATGAATACCAGAAGAGAGAAAGCATGGATACACAACAGTTCATATGAAAAATATCTGAGTGAGAAAGTCATTAGGAGTCAAAAATATGACAAATCAGACAAAAGATTCAATGTGAATTTAGGCTTCATTAAGAGAAGGATGGGACACAAAAGGAGGGATGGGTTAATCCTTCTACATTCTGATCTAGTCAAGCCAGGTCTGGAACATTGTATTCTGTCAGTGAAGGGAGGAGGGGCCTCACATTAGGAAAGACAATGAAAACTAATGTATTTCTAATGGAATATCATTACGACATGATAAATGATATAACAGAGAAATACAATATAGGTTTTAGGCAGTTACCCAATAGAATGAAACTCCTTTAGTTTCCAGTTTGGGATTACTATGGAATAAGCTTCTAGATATATTTGTGTACAGCTAGATTCCTTTACTACCTCTTTGGTATATAAGCATAGTATTGGTATAAAGAGGTTAAATGGTAGACACAGTGAAATTATTTGGGCAACAGAGTTCCAAATTTCCTTCCTGAAGAGCCAGACCAATCCATAGCTCCAAGATTGCATTACTATTCCTGTTTTCTTGCAGCCCAAGAAACATTTGTCATGTTCCTCTTTTGTCCTGTTAGAGATTTTGATGGGTTTGAGGTGAAACACCCGAGTGGTTTCAGAACTGTATCATCATCTTTTCCCAGAGGGTTAAAACATACTTCCCAACTTGGGAGTCACTAAATATTAGAATAAAGGAGCTACAAGTTGGAAAGCAGGTAGACAGGAAGGCAGAAGTGTAAACAACCCAGGAAGATTTTGCATAGGGAATACATAATATTAAGATAGAATTCAGAGAGTAAAAGGAGACAAACAAGATAACAAGAAGCAGGATAGTTTGTGTGGCTCTGATCTCAAGGGAACCACTAGGTGTGAGACTGTTGCCATGAATGTACTTGGCTCTCTGGTGGTGTCTGTACAAGACAAAAACCATATATCCACTGGTTCTCACCATGATTCCCATACACAAAACATCAGGAAGGGAGACAGTGAGTATATGTATTGCAATATTATGTGAAACTGGAAATGTAGCAACACAATAAAAGAAAGCCTGTCCTTCAGTGGTATTTTTGTTTCCCTGTGGGCCTTTCACATATAAAAGAATGGTGTAATTTGTCAGTAGATAGAAGGTCCAGCACAAGAGAAACAATGGGACAATGCACTTTAGAGCTCTAGCTTTAAGTTTTGCCAACCAGGAGCTTCTAGGACTTAAAGTGATGGCTTGGAAGCTACTCAGGAGGCAGGTGGTACAGAGGGAAAGGTCCCGGGCCACTTTGTGACAGTAAAAGACAAGTTTACATCCCACATCATCCAAGAAATTGGTGAGCCCCAAAGTAGTCATTATCTGAGGAATCCCTTTGAAAAGAAGCACCAAGTCATTGACAAAGGCTAGGTGAGAGAGAAGCAAGTCAATGGGTCTCAGCCTGGAACCAGTGAAGAATGTGACGATATACAGGCCCATGAGGAAGGAGTTCCCCAAGACCCCAAAACCAGTCTGAAACAGGAACAAGAGCCCCAGTGCTATTTCATTAGAAATCATTCTCTTTCTGTTAATGGGAGTATGTAGCAATCAAAACCAGTTGATCTGCCTCAATCATAAATGTAAGGAGTAGAAGATATTTCTTGATATGAGGGAATGGTTTCCATGGTCAACACCCACTGTTCACCCCATACAGAAAAACCTGTGGAGAATGTCTCCTTTATTATTGGCATTGATAGAAATGTTTCTAATATTTTGCTTTACTCTTCATTTAGTGAGAGTTCTTTGAAACGCTGGTTTCATTCATCTTTGGTGAAAGAGTTAAATTATAATAATTCCAATAATACAGGACTTAACATAGTTGAAGATGTTGATGACAGAGAGACCATTTGGTGGAGAATTTGGAGTCAAGAGCTCTTAAAGTCTGAAATTTACCATCATACAAATCTCTGCCTTTGAGTAGGATGTCTGTCACTGGAACCAGTACCTACAAAGGACAGAGAAAAATGCTTTAATATTTGCTTTTCTGGCTTGCTTCGGACACTACTGTTGTAAATATATTTCTATCTGTTGGTGTGCACATATATAAATATATATATTACATTTGTAATTATTATTCCTGTAATTGTGTATTTGGAATATATATACTTGCATATATACATATATAAAAATAAATATATTATATATATGCTTCTTTCATAATAGACAAAAATTTGAAAATAAAGGAGACTGTTCCTATTGTAGAATGGATAAGTGAATGTGATATGAGTATAATAGAATATTATGGTGACAGAAAAAAATGGCATAGAAGTTTCTGAAAAAAACTGAACTCATTTGTTGTATGTACAAATACAGAACACAATTGGCAGAATCGGGAGAAGAATTTGTAAAATAAATGAGAGAAAAGAACTTTGAGACACTTTGGAACTGATAAATCCAACAATAATACATGAATTCTGAAAACTAAAATAAATATACTCACCTCCCTACCCTCATTAAATTGTATATATATATTTACATATACTGAAGTTACTTTTTTCCTTTTTTATTTCTTCAGAGTATATATCTCATAGTTGTAAATCTGAATCAAAGGGCATTCATACTTTAATCATTGGAAGGCATAATTCCACGTTTATTTCCAGAATGATGAAACAAATTCACAGTTCCACCATATTTGCATTATTTTTCTTCTTTTCTGTAGCATCACCAACATTTGTCATTTTCCTTCATCTTCTTAGCCACACTGAGGAGTTTGATAGTAATGCTTGCCTTACAACAGGATTTTTTAGAAAGGGCTCCAAATTTTCTCCATCATATATAAACCCTGATTTAGGTAGACAATATTTACTGTATTAATGAAAATGAATCTAAATTCCTTTCATTTGTATTTCTTTAATTATTGGTGATTCAGAAGATTTGTCCACATGGTTGCACATTCTTGACATATTGACCATTGAAATCTGCCTATTTGTTATTGTTTAAAGTATCTATGTTGTGAAATGGATGTCTAAGAAATTTGCATATGTTTATTTTATCTTTGATATGAGACTTTTACCCGAGAAACTTCCTGTAAATATCTTTCTCCATTTAATTTTTTTCTTCTAATTTTAACTTTGTTAAGCTGTTTTCTCTAAAATATTTAAATTTTATATAATCAAAAATGTACATTGTTTCTTGTTATCCTCTCAGCCTATTGTATTTTTTATGAACTCTAACCTTATTCATAGATTCATAGATTTTTTAAAAATAATTTCTTCCTTGTTCCTCTAATTTTTTTATGATGTGACTTTTTACATTTAGATCATGTATCCATTTGGACTTTATACAGGCATCCGTTCCATTACACATACTGCTCTAACTCTAGTGTTCTACTTATTTTCAACCACCTGGAAGGAGATGCCTTTCCCACCTTATACTTATCACCTCTAATCTCATCACCATTCTGCTAATTCCAGTCTTGATTGACACAACCTCCTCAGCCTCCTCTCCCCTCTGATTGGAGGACTGGAGGGTAGAGTGCCAAACTCCTCCCAATGTCTTCCTTTATATAAAGCAGAAAGAAGACTTTCTCTTTCACTCCCATATGAATCTGCTGCTCTGCCTGGTTTCAACTCCACAGAACAAGATGACCCCTGGTGTCCCAAACTCCTTCCCCCTCCACCCAACAATCTGCTCTACTACATTTAATACTTTGCCACCTGAATTTACTATATGGTATCTCCCCACCCCCATTAGATTGTTGGCTCCTTGGAGACAGGGAAGGCTTTCTTTATATTGTCTTCCCTGCTCTTAGCACACAGTAGGTACTTAATGAATGTCTATTGTATTATTTTGAATTGGGTTGGATATATTATGAGGTGTTGGTCTAAACCAGATTTCTCTGAGACTGTTGTCCAGCTGTGCCCTTGGTTACTATGAAACCATGCTTCCTTCCTCAAGTAACTTACCTTTGACTTTATTGAACACTGTGTTACTGTGGTTATTTGCTTCTCTATTGCACTTATCTAATATTCTCTCTCTCTCTCTCTCTCTCTCTCTCTCTCTCTCTCTCTCTCTCTCTCTCTCTCTCTTTCTCTCTGTCTGTCTGTCTCTTTCTCTTTCTCTGTCTCTCTCTTTCTAGTACAACTTAGTATTTTTAATACTTTTGTATTTTTAGTACAAAATTTGTACTTTTATTACATTTTGAGATATTGTGCTGATACACACTTTTATTTTGCCCGTTTTTATTTTTACCTGTGTTTCTTGACCTTTTTTCCCTTTCTATGAAGAGCATGATTTAGAATTATAAATTATTTTAGGAGGAAAAATTGTAATTTTTCTTATATTCAATGTGTGCATGAGAAATTGATGTTTCTTGTATTATATTAAAAAAATTATCCTAAGAATTTTAAACATGGATATCCAAAATTCAGAGATATAATCTTTTTGTTTCTTTTGTTATTTTGAAAGGAACTTCATTTCTAGATCTTCCTCCATTACGCTCCTGGGTCTGTTCATCACTTTGTCACCATGATTTAAACTTCCTTCTCGTCTGGGAAGTTCCTTCAATATACTGGACCTTCTCACCCTGGAAAATGTTTCCACAATTCCAACCCACTTATCCCATTGATGGGTTTCTTGCTGAGGCCCCAATTTTTTTTGCAATGAGAAGAGACTGTATATGCTTCATTCTCTACCTGGTTATAGTTCTGACTCTCATATTCCACAGGAGTACCTCTTCTCAGTATACTCTTTCTGACTTCCTGTTCTATGTTGCATTTCCCCTTTAGGATGTATCCTCCTTTGGGGCAGAAATGGAAATTCTTTTTGTTTATATTTGTGTGCCCAACACTACATACAGTATGTGGCATATAGCAAATGCTTAGAAGGTTATGGCCTCCCTGATTGATCAGTTTTGCATGTAGTATATGGGAACACTGGTAATTTATATCAATATATATTATATCCTATAATTCTCTTGAATTTGTTCATTCTTTCTTTTATCTGTTGTTGACATTTAGGGCTTACTGAGTAAATAATCATCTCATCTATAAAAATAATGCCTTTATTTTCTCTTTGCCTATACTTATTTCCTCAGCTTTTCATGATCTTATTAGTAGAGGTTCCATTTCTAGCATTCTTCCAAATACTAGTGGTAATAATAGTCATCCTTGCCTTTCAACTGAATTTTTTAGAAAGGCCTCCAACTTTTCTCCATCATATATAAACCCAGATTAGATAGACAAAATTTACTATATTAATGAAAATTAATTAAATAAATATATAAAATATTAAATATATATTAAATAATAAAAAAATTACCCCAATACTTTCTGGATCATTTAATCCATATTACTCCTATATTTTGCCCTAAGTTCTATAGCATCTATAATACCTTTATTATTTATATTAAACAGATTTATTATTTTATAGTCATCATTGTGATGAAAAGTCCTGCACTACTGATATAAAAAGCATCTGCTAGTTTATAATTTTTCTAATTTCTTTTTCAGTTTACTGTAGTGGTAATGGTCATTTGAAGATCTTGCCTGCTCCTTAATAGACCTAAGGGAATTTTAAGATGTTTCCTGCTCCTTAATAGGCTGGAGCCTGTGGTAGGAGGACATTACTGAATGGGTAGAGGAGGAAGGGGTGGAGCAGGAAATGAGTAAGAACTGTTAGAGCAGAAGGGAGAGAGAGCACACAGGCAAGCTGACAGCTAGGATTTTGAGTGTTTGTTTGTGGGAAGGCCTGAGCTGGGGGAAGGCTTTGGGATGGTGTTGCTCCCTACAATGATAATGTGTACGAACTTCTTTGTTGCTGTGATGCATTCAGTTTTCTGGTATTGAGATTTGGCCTTCTGGTGTCTGAATAAATATTTTGCCTCTGTCTTCTATATGAAGAGCCTGTTACATTTTATGATTCATAACTATGCCAGAATATTCATAGTAACCAGTAAATATTGGCTTGGCACTACAGCTGGTATAGTGAACAGGATTGCAAGATATCAGATCTCTACTTGAAGGCAGGACTTTAGAGAAGAAATTAATATCCCAGGATGGGATGATTTACCTTTGTCTTTCCAGGCAATGAAATGGGCTAAAAGCACCAGACCCTTTGAAAACTGGGAACTAGGGCTACAGAAGGGACAATGAAGAGATTTAGAAATATGTATGCAAGGAATATCAATAAAACCGGGGAATGAACTGACAGGAGTCTATAGAAGAGACTGGATTTTACTAACAAGGTGTTATATGTAAAAGCAGAGAAAACTTGCTGCAGGAAAAAGCTCAGATGGAAAAAAAGAGTTAGCTAATTTACATGAGAAACATTCTGTGTTACACCATGTGAGTTTTCCTTTAGAAGAGCAAGCTCAAAAGACTCATGCAGTAGAAGAGAAGGTTGATGTACGTTTGACTCAGAAAAAGACAGGAAAAAAAATCTAACGAAAGGAATGTGCATGCATGTGCTGAGCCTAGTTGCCCCAACAAAAACTGCCAGAAGAACGTGTGGAGGTAAATGAAACAAAGCCAGATGAGAGGCTTTTATGAGTGCAGAAGTTCACCCCATACTAATAAGAAAGCAGGAGAACCGAGGGGCCACCCTGTGTTTAGGGAGATAATTGAGTATTTTAATCAGAAGGAGGTCACTGATATATTAAGTCAATACACCCAAAGGATGGGAGAATCATTAATGTCTTGGATGGTGATAGTCAGTGGTGAAGAGCCTAGAAAAGTATTGTTAGATAACATATATTGTTAAAATTTATAGGTATTGGTCAGAATCCTTTCCTACAACAAGCTTTTTGGGATTGGCATATTCAAGGAGGTAACAATGGAATGAATCTGTTAGTTTCAGCTGCTGAGGGATGCAATAAAATGTATCCCACTGATTCTATGTGGGCTAGAGGAGATAGACCTTGGTATTTACTTAGAGACTGTATAATACAGTTAAAGAAAGAGGTAATGAAAACTGATATCGTGACCAGAGATACCAAAACTTATCAAGATAACACCTTAGCAGTTTCTCAGAGAAATATCATAGTGAAGATGGCTCCTCCTGCTCATAACACCTTATTCTGACTTTATTAATTAGGGAGATAGGGCACCCTCCTTCGGAGGTGCTGGTAAGATTTCACAGCTAACTGACTTGGGGGAATTGGGAAAAGATAAATTTCCCTGAGAGAGAAGAGCAAATGGTCAGCTGATTCAAAGTCAAGAATTGTTTACTGCTCTATTGACAGCAGGGGTAGGTTTTGGAAGAATAGATGACATTGGGGCAGCTAAGTAGCACAGTGAAATAAGAACAGGCCCTGGAGTCAGGAAGACCTATGTTCAAATCCAGTCTCAGACACTTGACCCTTAACTAACTGTGTGACCTTGGACAAGTCATTTAACCCCAGTTGCCCTGCCTTTCCCCCTCTAAAAACACCCCCCAAAAAGCAATAAGTGGTATTCCAACTAATGAACTATATTAAATGTACAAAGAAAAAGGGTTTAATATTGGACAGAATAGGGAGGTAAGAACTGTCCCTATAGATCCTCCTGAATTATTGTATTCAAATTCAGCACACCTTTAGGGACAACAGGATATTGAGCAAGTTGCAGCTCATATTAAATAAATGCACAGAAAGGATTACAGACACCATATAAATTTGACCATATATTGGCAAAACAGATCAAATACAGTAACTAGGGAATAAGTAGATACTGGGTGGAGGCCTCCCTTCTATATGGAAACCTTGACAAAGTCAAACATGGAATTCCTATTATTACTATCACAGGACCGGGCCAGGCTGAAATATCAGCCAAATGAATCAAAATAACCATGAAAATTGGACAACTACCTAAGAAATAATATACTGTAGTCATTGTACCAATTCCTAAATATACTATTGGAATAGATGTATTGAGAGGTTTGATTATTAATTAACCTGAGCGGAGATGCCAATTTGAAGTAAGGATGATAGGAATTAAAACAGTTTTAGTGGGAAAAATAAAAATGGACCCAATCACTTAACCAGAACCTTCTGAAGTAATTACTTTAAAGCTCTATCATATGTCAGGTGGGCAAGATAAAATTACCAATAATATAAAGGAAAATTTTGAGGCAAGATTGTTAGTCCCTACTACCACTAGATGGAATAATCCTGTCTGGCCAGTACAAAAGTCAGATGGGACATGGAGAATGAAGTGGATTATAGACAATGGAATAAAGTGACTCCTCCTTTGTATGCTGATGTTTCAGATACTGTCACATTAATAGAAAAGGATCCAGAAATATGATGGGGCTCGGTACACAATTATTGATTTGATCAATGCTTTTTTTACCATCCCAATAGATTCTAAACAATGGGACCAGTTTGCTTTCACTTTCCAGGGCAAACAACATCCTTTTACCCACTTGCCACAAAGGATATCTACATAGCCCTACTACATGTCATATGATTGTGGTTGAACATTTGAATGAATTAGAGCTACCTGGTGTATAGCTGACCCACTACATAGATGATATTATGACACAGAGAAAAATTGTAAAATAATTGGAGAAGAGTTTGATACTTTTAATTGAACATATAAAAAGCAAAGGGTGGGAAATTAATCCTGCAAACATTCAAGGACCAGCTCAGACCATAAATTTTGAGATGTACAATAAAATAGGAGGCTGCAAGAGATTCTCCTGCAAGGCTGACAAAAGATTCAGGATTTTCCTATCCCTACCAATAAAAAAGAGGCCCCAAAATTTATAGGTTTATTTGGATATTGGAAGCACCACGTTGCACATCTGGGACAGATTTATGAGGCAACTAGGAAGAATTATGAATTTGATTGGGTTGTTGAGTAAAGTTTTTGAATAATACAAGGTTGCTGTACAATTGGACCTACATTTATGGCCTACGAATTACATACATAAACATACATATGAATACACATACTTCTATAAAGGGACATTATAACACGGGAGAGTAATGTAATGAGAGGTGAGGAATAAGGAGTTTAAAAAATGTATGTGCTTTGCCCAGGACAAATCAAAGTCTAGAAATGAATGGAAGTTTACCCCTCTGGTCTGAGGAAAAGAAGAGCCTACAGAGGAGTAGATGAAGAGGTGAACAGAAGTATGGAAAGAAAGGAGAGAAAGAAGGGAAGCTTTGTTTTAACAGTGGGCAGGTTTTCTACTGATGCAGGCTTTTATAAATGAAGAGAGATGTTCTATGGAGGGAAATAAGGATTTGGTCCGAGGTGTGGCCTGGGGGAATTGGTCCTTGAAAAGACCACTTGCCTTTTTTCAACAGTTTAGATTCCAGTAAAAGTGGCTTACTTCTTTTCCCTGTCAATTTCTCATCTTCCTTTCCTTGTGCAGGCTGACTTAGGATGTGCTCTTTGCTAGCTTTTAGAATTCCTAAAAGTGTGAAAGCCTCAATTCAAATTTCTCCTCCTGTAAAAGGCACCAGCTGCTGATGGTACAAAATAACCAGTGTGTGTGTGTATGTGTGTGTGTTTATGTGTGTGTGTCTGTATGACTGTGTATCTCTGCATAGAAAGAATTTATGTGCATTTGTGTATGCATGTACCTATATAAGTAATATATATATTTAATCTAGATATCACACATTCAATGGTTACTTAGATTTCTATGCACTGTTTCCTCTAAGTATAATGAAAGTTCTTTTAGGACAGGGAATTTCCTTTCATGTTTTTTCATTCCCAGTATGTACTACATTGGGCAGCTAGTTGGTGCAGTAGATAGAGTGCCTGCCCTAGAGTCAGGATTGAGTTCTCTTAGAAGCACTTTCGACTTGAAGGAATGAAATATGCTGGAAGAGTTTAGAGCATATAGAAGTGAGGAAAAGGAAAGAACCCAAGAAGGTCTCCCATTCAGAAAGGAAAAGAGCCAAGTACATCATTCTGATGATGTACTTAGAACTGATCTGAGCAGAGTAATAAGACAAAAGTATATAAAGAACACAGAAAACACATGAGAATAATATTTGAAGTATAAAGGATGCAAAGCACAAAATTACATATGGGAATCATCGTTATGCACAGAAGAAGAGGGAGATAGAAGACTGTCACCCTGAGATCACTGGAGAAAATCACAGACTTCTTCACACTTCTTTCCTATCTCAAATGAAGGAATCCTGAGTTAGAATAAAGAGCTGCAGGAATCCATTGTCACCTAAATCCCTTCCTTTGAGGTTTGAAGATAAAGATACACTTGCCAAACTTACCTTACACCTAGTCTCAGCTGCTAAGAGAGAGGAAGGTCTGTGGACACAGTAAGCCACATGATCCCTATGCACTTCTGTGTGTTTAGGACAACCAAAGAGAGGACCATTTATGGGAATGAAATTTTGAGAGCTCATCTTCCCTAGAGTTATAATTATCATGTCACCTGTGGGAGACAACAGAGTCTGACAGGTTGCTTAGGGATTTCTCAGATAAAAAGTTAAGTTTTGTCTCAAGTGCAAATCATCAAAAGAAATTACTAATAATTATTGAGAATTCCCCTCAGCCTTGACTAACAAAGAAAGGGACAGGTCAAAACTAGTCAATGTCAATTGAGAGAGAAATTTTCCTGAGTTGCTGGAGATGTCAGAGTCAGGCAGAGTCACAGACCCAAAGAAAGGAAGGGGGCATTGAAGGATAATTTTAAAAGGACATCAAAATGAGGGCCTCTGAGCCAGTGTCCAATGGCTTGGTCTTGCTCCTAAGCAATCTAGATGAGTTTCTGGAAAAATAAAGTTCTTTCACATGGCTACACTCTTGTTTCTTTCTTTTTTAAAAAATTTTTAAATTTTCTGGGGCTGCCAGCTGGCACTGGCCCCGGAGTCAGGAGACCTGGGATGGGTTCCAGCCTCAGATACTTAACACCCACACAAAATAACTGGCTGTATAACCTTGAGCCAGTTATTTAACCCCAATTACTTAACAAAAATTAAAATTTTCATTTCACAGAACAAAGCAAGCATTTCCATAACAGTACAATAAAAAGATGATTGCATATGAAACTGCAAATCTATTATGTAAAACTTGCTATTCCTTGCAAATATACAATGAAGTTATCGTATGTATTTCTTAAATTTTCTCTTTTTTTCTTCCTTCTATACTTCTATTTAAGAGCCCTACCTCTGGATGCAGATAGTATCTTTCTTCATATCTCCTTTATTTTTAACTCCTGTATTTATAATAGTCAAAATGACTCTGTCACTCAAAGTAGTTCTTAAAACAATATTGCTGTTACTGTATACCATGTTCTCTTTGATTTGCTAGCTTCACTCTTCATCATTTTGTGCAAGTCTTTCCATGCCTTTCAGAACCATATACCTCAACTTCTTCCACCATTCCACAATTGATGGGGCTCCCTAAAATTTCCAACTCTTTGCCACCACCAAAAGAGCTGCAATAAACATCCCATTCCTACTCAAGACGAAAATGCCTTTTTGTGAATTTCCCTCCTTTTTAGTCTTACTCAATATTTTCTTTCTCACCCTCTTTTGACCATTAGATTTCTATACACAAATGAGTGTATACCTCTCCCTCTTTAAGCCAATTTAGAAGAATGTAAGTTTCTAGCATTGTTTGCCTTATCCCGTTTTTCCCTCCTTTGTAAAAGCTCTTCCTTTCAATGCCTCTTTTGTAAAAGATAATTTTTCCATCTTACCTTTACTCTCCGCCTCTCCCAGTTTATCCTTCTTACCCCAAAATTTTATTTTTATGGATATCATCTCTTCATAGAAAATGCTCATTCTCCCTATCTAGATATACTTCTTCTAACTTCCTTAACAATGGTGAAATTATTAGGAGTTAGAAATGTCATATTACAATGGAGGAATATCATCAGTTTAAACTTACTAAATAACCTATGATTTCTCTTTCCTCTTTACCTTTCTACACTGATTCTCTTGAATCTCCTATTTTAAAGTCATTTTTTTTGTATTCAGCTATGGTCTTTTCATTACATTGCTTAAAAGTTCTCTATTTCATTCCTTTGAATATCCATTGTCCCCCTGAAGAATTATACCCAATTTTCCTGGGTATGTGATTCTTGACTGCAATACTAACTTTTTGTCCTCTAAAACATCATATTCCAAGCCCTCTCATCCTTTAGTGTAGAAGCTGCTAAATCTTGTGTTGTCCTGACTGTGACTCTAAGGTATTTGAATTGTTTCTTTCTGATTACTCGTAATACCTCAGAGATCTGGATTTCAGCTATAAAATTCCTGGTAGTTTTCATTTTGAATTCTCTTTCAGAAGGTGATCAGTTGCTTCTTTCAATTTTTCTTTTACCATCTGGTTCAAGAATATCAAGGCAATATTGATTGCTAGTTTTGGTTCACTTGGCAGTTACAAAGAGCAGAGATTGTGAGCATGTTAGGAGGTGTGATGGATGGCTCTCAGGACCCTGGGAAATAGGGGAAGCTCCAAACATAAATACCTCATTGAACACCTGGTGCTGGTCAAAGTAATACACTTTGCCAGAAGATGAGATCATACATAGTGCAAAGGATTGCTGTTATGCCAAACTCAGGGCACAGTATGGTTAGTGGGCCTTAACTCTGGATAACAAATATCTCCAAATATCTTGACAATAATTAATACCTAATGATTTGGGGAGATTCAGAGTTCTCCCCATCTTTTCTATTTTCAAGATCTCAGTCCCTGAAGGTCAAGTTCAACTTCTCTTCTACATGACCCAGCCCAAATACACAATCCTGCAAGGAATCTGCAACTCAGGTGAATTCTATTCAGTGAAACTTGGGTGGAATCTGATCCTTTTGACTAAATAGTCTAAGGCTGGGAGTGGTCTGAGCAGAGAGATAGTTTGTTTATCCAAGGGAGACATGATGTCACTCTCAGCCAGTTGTTGAACATGTAATCTTCAATAGGTATATGAACTATGAGCCCACCCTGCCATGATTGTCTTTGGTCTAAGAGCAACAACCAATTACCATCCTTTCATTAATAACATTCCGTACTTTATAACAAAATGATTAAATTAATCGGAAATCTTGTTTCTCCTATCTTTCTAATCATCATGGGTATATTGAAATCGCTTGTCAACATTATATTACTGTCTATGTCCCCATGAAGCTCAGATAATATTTCTTTTACGATTTGGCTTCTAAGGCATTTGAGAGATATAAGTTTATTAATAATGTTGATTTGTTATCTGTGATTCCTTTTACCATAGTGTGATTCCCTTGTTTATCTCTTTATTTTTTGATTGGGGTTTTTATTGGTTTTTATTTGTCTGAGAGTATGATAACAACTCTTGATTTTTTGCTTTCACTAACAGCAAAGAAAATTTTTTTTCCATCCACTCAGTTTATTTTGTGTATATCTTTCTTTTTATAAACATATTTTGTGTAAGCAGAAACAGCAAGCTTTGCTTTGTTCATAGTTTCTGACATTTTTATTTTTTCAATATTTTAATTTATTTATTTTAAAAGTCACAAGAGTTAGGTTTACTTTTTCTCCATCCATCACTCTAATTGAATTTTTTTCAAGCTATTATTTCCCTCTATTCTGTTGTAAACCCATTATTATGTTCACTCAGCTATTTTATTGTTTTTAAGTTTCACTTAAACTTTAAGTTTCACTTTGGCTTTCTTTTTCTTTCTCCTATAGTACTCTTCTGTTTTTCTGTCACTTTTCTCTTTAACGTTTTGTTCAGGAATTTTTCCCTCCTATGTTTCTCTGGTTATATATTTCCCCCTTTTTTCCTCCATAGATTAAAATCTCCTTTCTCTTCTCCCCTTAAACTAGTGCTGTTCATTAGATTATTTTTATTTGATTTATTGCACCCACTTCCAAAAATCATTTCTCTCACTCTCCTTATTGTCCATCTTTCCCATAGTCTACTCTAGACTCTCATTCTCTGATTTGTGACCACTTTAATTATCTGACCTTGTTCCTTTCTATTCTTCAAGCAATTGAAGTTTTCAAGGTAGCCTCTTTAGGCTCTTCACTCTAGGTGCTTTCTACCTCTGCTTTATAGGGCTTGCATGAAAATTTATGCTGCCATTTCTTGTGGCACAGGAAGAGAATTTAAAGAACCTCATAGCAGTTTTGGAGAGTGCATTATCTATGCAATGCCAGATTGACAATGGGGGATAAAATAAATAGCTCTGGGGAAAGAGAAGCTGATGAAAGAGAAGCTCTGTTCCAAGTAATGAAACAATCTCACGCAAGGAAGGAGCTGCAGAGGACCCTGAGTTTAGTCCAACTGAATAGATCACCAATGGTGCCACAGGAAATTGAGCTATAATTTTAGTGATACCATATCAATTTGGACTAATAGTCACAATTTAACTGCCATTTCAAATAAATATCTCTTTGAAATTTTTCTTTGAGAGGTGAATGATGGTGAACATAATTTATAATAGTGACAAAAATAAAGGTAAAACATAGCATTCGTACCACATTTTCAAGTTTGCAAAGCATTTTACAAATCTTAATATTTTTGTTGCTTGCACAAACCCCAGGAGGTAGGGTCTATTATTATTCCTTGTTTAATAAAAGATGATACCAAGAAAAAGAGAGGTCAAGGGAATTGACAAGTAGTGTATAGTTACTAAGTGTTTGAGGTAGGATTTGTCCTCTGTTCTTGACTGCAGGTCCAGCACTCTATTGCATTAACTAGCTCTATGGCATCAGGATCATATCACAGTGTGGGGGATTTCACTTTCTCCGGAGAGCCAAGTAGTACTGGGGACATACGAGTGACTAATGATTGGAACAAAAATAGATTATCTTTATAATAATATCAGTAAGTATTGGTTAAGCCTGGGCCACTTCCATGAAATAACTTTTTTGTCATGTTTTGTTTTGACTTAATGCTTCCTTACGAAGCATTGTGCTAGGGTAAGCATAAGTGTAAAATATTGTCAAACAATCTTATGAAATTAAAATTCTTTTTATTAATTTGTGTTCATATGGTTCTATTCAGGTAGAAGTTTCAACTTTAAATTAATTAGTCTTGACAACATAAGAGTAAAAATCTTTGCCCCCAACTCTAAACAAAACTTTCCTGAAGCTTTCATGAAACTTTCCCATTTGCCACTGGTGGATCTCTATGCCCCAGTGCCTATATATTCTTTCCCTTCCTCCTTTGTCAACCACCCTTACTGGGAAGATACACAATTAAATATAGGTTGTACATGTGTAGCTAAGCAAAACATTTCCATAGTGGATATATTGTGAAAGACTGACTATATTTCCCTCCCTCCTATCCCACCCCCCACTTGTTCTATTCTCTACTTTGATCCTGTCCCTTTTCAAAAGTGGGTGCTTCCAACTTCCCTGCCCTCAGCCTGACCTCCCTTCCATCTTCCCCTCTCTCATCCCCTTCCCCTACTCTCCTATAGGGTGAGATACCCTATTTAGTGTGTATGTCATTCCCTTCCAAAGCCAAATTCATTGAGTATTAGGTTTATTCATTCCCTTTTGCCTTCCTGTTCTTCCCCTGCATTGTAAAAATTTTCCCTTGCCTCTTCTATATGAGATAATTTACCCCCATTCTGTCTCTCCCCATCTCCTCTCAATATATTCCTCTCTCACCTCTTAATTTCACCTTTTAAGTATCATCCCTTCCTATTCAATTAGTCCTGTGCCCTCTGTCAATGCATACATGTACACATATATACACACACTCACATATGTATTCATATCTCATATGCCCTCCTATGTAGATATGTATATGTATGTATTTCTATTTCCTTCAACTATCCTTATACTGAGAAAAGTTTCATAAGTTACAATTATTGTTTTTCCATGTAGGTATGTAAACACTTCAGCTTTGATAAGTTCATTATGATTTCTTTTCCCTGTTTAACTTCTCGTTCTTCTCTTGCTTCTTTTATCTAAATGTCAAATTTTCTGTTCAACTCTATTTTTTTATCAAGAATGCTTGACAGTGCTCTATTTAATTGAATAGCTATATTTTCCCCTGAAACATGATACTCAGTTTTGCTGGGTAGGTGACTCTTGGTTTTAATCCCAGCTCCTTTGCCCTCTGGAATATCATATTCCAAGTCCTTTGATCGCTCAGTATACAAGCTGCCAGATCCTGTGTTATCCTGATTGTGGTTCCAAAACATTCAAATTTTTTTCCTGGCTACTTTTAATATTTTCTCCTTGATCTGGGAATTCTGGAACCTGGCTATAATATTCCTAGGGGTTTGCTTTTGGGAATCTTTTTCAGGAGGTGATGGGTGGATTTTTTCAACCTCTTTTTTGCCCTCTGGTTCTAAAACATCAGGGCAATTTTCCTTGACAATTCCTTGAAGGATGATTTCTAGGTTCTTTTTTGATTGTGACTTTCAAATAGTCCAATAATTTTTAAATTATCTCTCCTGGATCTATTTTCTAGGTCAGTGGATTTTCCAATGAGATATTTCACATTGCCTTTTATTTTTAAATTTGTTTGGATCTGTTTAATAGTATCTTGATTTCTCATAAAGTCATTAGCTTTCATTTGCTCCAATCTAATTCTGAAGGAATGATACCATTCAGTGAGCTTTTGAGATTTTTTTTTCAATCTGGCAAATTCGGGTTTTTAAGGCATTCTTCTCATTGCATTTCTGAGCCTCTTTGGCCATCTGAGTTAGTTATTTTTTAAAGTGTTATTTTCTTCAGTCAGGTTGTTGACTCTGATTTTATAATTTTCTTGCATCATTCTCATTTCTGTTCCCAATTTTTCCTCCACTTCTCTTATTTGGTTTTCAAAATCCTTCTTAAGCTCCTCTATGACCTGTAACCAGTTCATATTTTTCTTGGAAGCTTTTGGTATATGAGTTCTGACTTTGTTGTCTTCTTCCTGTTCCATGCTTTGATCCTTTTGTTCCCAAAATAGGAGTCTAATGTCAAATTGCTATGCTTGCTTTGTTTCCTTTGCTTGCTCATGTTGCTACTCAATTACTTGACTTTTGAGGCTTTTGCCATAGTAGAATTCTGCTACCAGAATTTATCCCAATCTCTGGGGTTTTCTCAGCTGCTGGAGCTATTAGTAGAGTGCCCTCTCTGAAGCCTCCACCAGCTCTGTCAAACTGGTCACACACCTCAGAACCTCCAGCCTAGACAGTGATCCAGATCCAAGCAGATTAGAGCAAGGGTGATTACCCCTCAGACTGGTTGCTTGGTTCACCTACAATCTGCAGGCCAGGAACTCTGAAGCAGCACAGCTACAGAGCCTCAGCTGCTTCTTGCCACAGGGGTAAAGGCCGGATGGCACTCCCAAACTCCCTGTTCCTGCAAAGTCTACACTGACCTCTCACTTTGTCTTTGGCATCTATGGGTTGATAATTCTGGAAACCATCACAGCTGCTGGTTATCTGAAGTCCTTCCAGCCAATAGCTTGTCAGGCCTCCCTGAGGCTAAAACCTGTGGCTCACACGGGGCTGTGCTTGGCTCCCAGAGTGCTGTGCTAGTCCCTTCCTGCTGGCCTGCTGGGCTTTAGCTTCTTTGTGTATTTTGTGGTTTCTGTAGCTCTAAAGTTTGTCTAGTTTTGTTTGAATTGTAGGAGGCTGAAGCCGGAGCCACACCGAAGTCCTGTTTCTACTCTGCCGTCTTGACTCTGCCCCCCTGTTTTATCATCTCTTAAAATACAGTATATGTGTTTTGTTTTGTTTTTTTTATCTCAGCATGATTTTCTGGAATTATAATGATTCTTTTGACCTTTTTTCTTTCTTTTAAATTTGATCTCTGAATCCAGGGTAGAAAGGATTCTCTCTTAGGCTTCTTGTGCTAGTAGCTACAGGCCCTGGCTGTTTACTTGGTGTTGTGCTGATGTTGCCCTAAGGCCCTCAGGGGAACCTCATGTCTGATGATCTTTTGAAGGGGTGGATTGTGCTGCTAGAGGCTATAGGAGTCTGGCAGCTTACCTACTACTGAGCTGGGGTCCTAGTTGTGGTATCAGGCATGTGCTGATGCATGGTGATATGTTTCTACATTTCCATAGCACTACACTGAAGCACATAGAGGTCTGAACAGTGGAGGGTGCCTGTTTGCTCAGACTGTGCTGAAGCACATGGAGTTCTGGCCACTGGTGGATGCCTGTTTGCCATGGGCTGTGCTGAAGCATGTGGTGGTTCTTGGAGTTGGAGAATACTGATTTCTTGAGCTATTTTAAGGCACATGAAGGGTCCTGGTGTTTGTCTGTTTCACCACACTGGGGCTCAGGATCTTCACCTGATTTGCTGAAGTGGGACTTGCTCCTGGCTTGCTGGGACGCTTCCTGTTCTGGAATGCATTCCTCTTTTACTCAAGTGAGATGGCTCTTTCTTGCCAATTCTCCAAGTCTCCTGGGTTAAAAGACTGCTCCACACCATCTTTCCAGCGTCTCCACTGCTCCAGGATTTGTTCTGGGGTGCTATTCTATGGTTGTTTGTAGGTGAATGTGGGAGAGCTACAGCAATTTACTACTTAGTCCGTCATCTTGGCTTCCAGAAGTTGATCTCACAAGTTGCTCTTTTTCAGAGAATCCATATCTTCCTTCAAAGCTCATTTCAATTATGATGATTCTTAAATTATCTTTCAATGACCTGTTTTCAGATTCTTTTGATTTTGATAGTAAATACCTTACATGTTTAAATTTATCTTTTTTTCTTTCATAGAATCATTAAGTTTTTGTATGCCCCTTTGAATTTTGAGGTATTCTACTATTTGAGTAAGATTTGCTATGTCTGTTCTAAACTATTTATTCTTTTTTCAAGTTATTTTTCCTTCTCATCGCTGATTTAAATTTTTATGATATGTTTCACCTCTTAATTCATTCCCTTGGGATTTGGTTGGCAAGTCATTCTTTTCTCTGATGCTCTACTTGTATTGGTTTTTCTGATTTTTCCTTTTTATGTATCTGTTAATTTGTATATTTCTTCATTGTAAATCGGTCTGTTTACTCACATTTTTGGTCTAAGTTCCAAGATTGAGACTTCCTTCCAGGGCCAGTTTCTGTTTCTTCCCACACTCTTCATTGAGTTGGCAGTTCTTCCCTGCTCCCTATTTTTTTAATGAATGCCACTAGTGACAGAGTTATGGATGACATAGATGACATTAGGTCTTAGCTTCTGTTATGATCCCTTGCTTCTTTCCCTGTCCCTTGCTGACCCAGTCCAGGTACTGGCCTTGGCTCCTCTATGCTTTCTCTTAGCAAGATCATCCATCAGGAATTTGTTCTATTCCCTGTTGTGGGGCTGACACACTATAATTACTTGTTGAAGACTGTCCTGTCCTCAGTGCTCAAGCATTGAATGGGCTCTTTCTCCAGATATAGCTCTGAGTTCTCCAAGATGTGCATTTCCAGGTTCTTTCTCCTTCCACAGTGACTTATCATGACCTGGTAACTTTCCAATGCTGCTGTTCCCAGAGGTCAGAGCCTAAACCCTCCTAGCTTCATACCCTTGCCCAGTTTCCTGTACCTCATGGTGGCTTAATTGCCCCCAGATGTCCCTGCTCAGAGAATACATTAAAATGATTCTGTATCATTTCATAATTGATGCTATTTTATAATTAGTCCTATTCTGTATTACAACTCTATGATTTCCCAAAGCACATTTCTTTGTCTATATGCTTATGCACTAAATTTAGAAGCTTACTCTCCCTGCTAATTACTGTTATGTTCTGTTCTGTTCTCAAAGAAAGCTGTTGTCCTTGAGGTATGTAGCTGGACATCAGGGAGTCTGGTGCACTATCTCCAACCTCGCAGATGGACTCAAGCAATAAACATTTCTTAGCCACAGGAGTTGTTTCTCTTCTGAGTTAGCTAAAAATAAATCTTGTTATCCCCAATACCTTCAGGTCCTCGAAAATTCGGTGACATCTGTTTACTATCTTTGAAGGCCTACAAGCTGACCTGGCATGTTTCCACAAGATATACTGTCCATCCTTGCTTGTCTTTGTACAACTAAGGAGGGTTTTATGTCTCTTGTAAAAGCCAGGACTCTGATATTCTTGTCTACTATCCACAGCCCTGAGGATGCAGTTTGGTCCCATAAATAAGCACTCTTTAATGAAAGAGTGGGTGATTCCTAACCCCATATGAGCGTTACCCAGATTTCTCTGGTTGAGAAATCTCATGATGCTATCTACCCTGTAACCACTTGCATTGTTTTCCCCTCCTACCCAACTCTGTTTTTTGTTCTCCTGTAATTCCAAAAACTCCATGAAAGCTACAAAACCCTGCCACATGGTCTTTGGTATTTGAGAGAAGTCTTTGACCCATTGAGCTTACCGAGACAATTGTCTCTCAGGTTACCTTAATTTTCAAAAGTAACATCAGAATGCCTGCATACCCTAGGCCTCCTTTAACAGAAGGTTGAGACTAACTTCTTAATCTTCCTGGCAGGTTCTTTCTAGAGCTCCAGCAGGTTTTAGGCTGTCTTCACACATGTGGATAAGGCCTCAGTTCAGAACTCTTCTAAGTTTCAACGTATTCTTTGGGGCTTGCATTGTCAACTGTCATTTCTGGTTTAATCCTTCTCTAAGTGTGTACTGGCTTCTGGACATCTTTTGCCACTGAACTAGACGGAGGAACTTCCTAGTGTTTCATTTTGGTCTTCTCTATCATTTTTCCATCCATTGAAATTTAGATCTTTTGGGGGTGTTTGTTGAAGATTTACACTCCTCTACAATTGTTCACATCTTTATTGGAAATAAAGATGTGAACTGTCTGCTCACCATTTCTTATGAAGCAATAGTATTCCATTACATTCATATACCACAAATTGTTCTACCATTCCCCAGTTGATGTGCATCCCCTCATTTTTCAATGCTTTGCCATCACAAGAAGAGCTGCTAAAAATGTTTTTGTACATGTGACTCCTTTCCCTATTTCTATGATCTCTTTGAGATACAGACCTATTATCGGTATTGCTGCATCAATGGGATTCATCTATTTTCTTGATTGATTTTCCGAGGGGGGGGTATATAAAAATTATAAGATCTTAGCATTTATGTGTCACTTCAGGATTTATAATTCACTTTTCATATATGCATATGTATATACTTATACATAAATATAGGGTATACAAACACATGTATGTGTGTATATATGTATGTATGCATGTATTTTATATATGTGTGTATGTATATATATAATTAGTTAAATACCCCATCATGTTTTCTGCAAATAAGTAAAGTTTGGTCTCCTTCATTGATGTTTATGATTTTGATTTCATTTTCTTATATGACCAACTATGTAGTTTTCATATAGGAACTAACACTTTTTCTTCGTTTTGACTAACTCATATCAACCTGCACCTATGCTGGTAGATCTTGTGGCCACTTTGTTACATGGCTACTACTCAACTATCAGGGTCCTGTGGTGATCCCTGATATGGGGGTGTGTCGGGAAACATGAAATAAATGACAAGATAGTACAGCAAACCTCTTTGTCGAGGAGAGAAACTTAAAATAAAAAAGGGCAGTTAGGACAAATGGTGGAAATAGGTCAGGTCTACTAGGGCCCCCAATGGAATTGGGTACTCTAAGTCATTAATCCAGCAGTTTTTTACAGGGATCTGATCTGGGTTAAAGAACACAGCACTACGGGCTGGGAGGGAAAAGCTCTGACCTGAGGCTAGCCCAGATTCATTCTACTGGGTGTTAGTGGAAGACTCCTGGGGAATAGGGTGCTAGCTGATATTCAAACTTGCCACAGGTGGGAGAGAATTGGGGCCTTTACTACTGGTCTTACTCCAAATGGAAAACTAAAGGGTTTAGAGCTTCCTAGATCTTTTTTATTAATAAGGTTGGGGAGGTTCTTATAGAATTGTAAGTAAAGTGCACTTTAGTATGTAAGGAAGATTTTTGTTCATCTTTCTTAGAGTTTATTTTCCCAGAATTCATGACCATAACAATTTCTAGTTTTCTGGCTGATGACCTATAAATATCTCTACCATGTGAGTGCAGCATTATAAATAATATAAATATTTGTGTTTAAATTTTAAATATCCACTGTGATTGTGGAGTGAGATATAATGGTGAGGTAATGTAAACTTGTAAGTCTATTACTGGCAATATACATTCTTTGTCTGTTGCCCTATAATGAGTATGGGAACTTGTCAGTGAGTGGGGTACCTTAGGGTTGAATGCACAAGCTAGAATGATGTGTGTGCCTTGATAGGCCCCCAACCAAGGTGTGTGCCTCAAATGCCCCCTTTTGAAGTTTGAGGGGAATGTATAAGCTGTTGCTGTCTTGATTGACCCCATTGAGATGTAGTGGTAGTTGCCCATCCCCCACCTTTCTTGCCAGCCCCTGTGAGAGGGGTGATTAGGAAATACTATAGGAATTAATACTTCCATGATCAGCAACTCCCTTTGAGAAGACTAGAGTAGAATAAAGTAAGATTATTAACACTTCTAAAGCTGTCTACCTGTCTGACCAGATCAAACGTGAACCTGTGCTATCAGCCCTCCTATGTGCTAGTGTTATCTGTTTTAAAAGGGTACTAGACACCCACTACTTAGAACCATAGATCCAAAGTCCCTATTCATGTCCTTTCCATTTAAACAAATCAATCAATACCATTTATACCTAACTATGAAATACTTGTTAAACAACAAGGCAAAAGAAGAATAATTATAACAGTTCTTCCAGGATCCTGGATGACATTCCCTCAGCCATGCATACAAGTTCTGTGTAGTAGAGAGGTCACAAAGTTATAGATGCCTAATAGCAAGAACAAAATATACCACACACCACATGTTGAATGGGACTACTCCTCTAAATCCCTCCACTCTCCTGTAAGGAAAAGCCATTTTGTGACTACTCATGAGCACTGAAAAAAGATTAAATTCTTTTATAGAAAGCAGAAACAATAAGGCTGGGTACTTAAGACTATTCCCTTGACTGGGTTCTGAGGAAGTATATTTTTTTTCCTTTGTAAAAACAATTTACCCAAGTCCAAAATATTCAGTCATTCAGGTCAGCTTATTGGGTCCAGTCAAGGTACAGATGGCAGTAAAAAGCAATGCTGACAAGTCTAGGGCATTTGACCTTTCAAATTTTAGGTAGCTGCAAATGACAAGAAAGCCAAGTCTTTCTTTTCCCCAGACAGCTTTTCAAATCATAAGATTCTTCTTTCCTCCAATAAGACTTTCTTTTCTCAATTAAGTAATTTTTAGTTTTCAACATTCATGCTCATAATATTTTGAGTTCTAAATTTTCTCCTTCCCTCTTCTCCTCCTCTCTTTTACATACAGGAATTTGTTGCCTCTATACAGAACTTGAACCAAATTTGTCCATTGTTACAGTAGTTTCCATTGGCAGTTTTCTAATCTGGGGCCATGGCTAATCCATAGGGTTCTTTCAGCCTATACTATAAATAAGACACATATTGGCTATGATGACCACTATTTTCTGCAATAACTTCAACTCTAAAGCATAAGTAAAAGGGCAAAGATGTTTCTCTTCCAATCATAAACAAGGAAGGCATAAGCCTTATGGCACCATTGCCTTTAACAATGAATAAATGATTTAAGAGTGATAAATATTAAATATTTTTAAAAAGAGTAATAAATATTGTCTTCTGCTAAAATTTTAAAGTTTTTCACATTCCTGGTAAGTTGGAGTTGAAATGCTCAGGCTGAAGATCTTGTTGAGTGTGACAAAGGGCTCATTCTAGATTTCTTGATTCCTACTAAAGCCAACATCCCATTGACTAATTTGCTTTTTAGGTCTCTACTATGGTCAGAGTAAATTCTGATTGTTAAGTCATATACTTAAAATATCTTTCCCAGATATACTTTAGCAAAGGTAGTAATTTTTCTAATTCCTAATTTCTCACTATGTAGAAGGTGTGAAATTATCAGACACTTCTAGGATATAATTAATGGTTTTGCTCTCTCTTGAAGAGACAAAAAGAAAAAGAGCCTCACCAATGTACACTGTTGTTGTTACATTGTTTACTCATGTCTAACTCTCTGTGACCCCATTTTATAGGGTGTTCTTGGCAAACTTATTGGAGTAGTGTTCTATTTCTTTCTCCATTGTCCTTATTTTACACTTGAATAAAGCGACACAAACAAAGGTTAAGTGACTTGACCAGGGTAACACAACTAGTAAGTGTCTGAGACTGAATTTGAATTCAGGGCCTCCTAATTCCAGGCCAAATACTCTATCCGCTGTGCCCCCTAGCAACCCATCTAGGAGTTTGTTAAAAGTGTTTAGATTATCCAAGTACATAACACAAGGTGGAAAAACCTTCCATTGGACCTATTGCATACACTTTGTATATTTATTATACAAGTAATTTATTATATTGGATTGATAATGTTGCTTATTCAATAGTTTGTATTCTCTCTTGTCCTGACTACCCAAAGTCATCATGTAATGCCTTCACAGTCATAGTTTAAATCATTCACTTCCACAAGATTTTGAACAGCAAATATTTTTACCTCATCTTTCCCCTACCCATGACCCAAAACAGTGATCCCACTGTATACCCACTCCCCAATAAGCACTCTACTATATCCTCCCCCATACCACCTCCAACTCTCCAGTAGGGTAAGATGGATCTCTATACTCCAGTGCCTGTACATCTTATTTCCCAGGTGCATGTAAAAATAATAATACTAATATTTTAAAAAACATTTTATTTTAAAACTGTGAATTCTAGATTCTTTCTCTTCCTCCCTCATCATCCATCCTTCCCATGACCCCCCCTCTTCCCCTTCCCCCCTACTCTCCTGTAGGGTGAGATATCCTATTTAGTATGTATGTCATTCCATTCCTAAGCCAAATTCAATGAGAATAAGGTTGACTCATTTACTTTTGCCTTCCTGTTCTTCCCCTCTATTGTAACAGTTTTCCCCTGCCTCTTTTATATGAGATAATTTACCCCATTCTGTCTCTCCCCATCTCCTCTCATTATACAACTCTCTCACCTCTCAGTTTCACCTTTTAAGTATCATCCCTCCCTATTAAATTGGTCCTGTGCCCACTGTCTATGTATAACTATACACATATATACAGACACTCACATATGTATTCATATACCCATACACCCTCCTATAGATATATGTATATATACATACATACATATATATATATATATATATATATACATTTCTATTCCCTTCAACTATTCTCATATTGAGAAAAGTTTCATAAGTTACAATTATCATTTTTCCATGTAGGAATGCAAATAGTTCAACGTTGATAAGTTCCTTATGATTTCTTTTCCTTGCTTACTTTCTCATGCTTCTCTTGCTTCTTGTATCTGAATGTCAAATTTTCTATTCAGCTCTGTTTTTTTTTCATCAAGAATGCTTGAGAGTCCTCTATTTCATTGAATGACCATATTTTCCCCTGAAACATGATACTCAGTTTTGCTGGGTAGGTGATTCTTGGTTTTAATCCTAGGTCCTTTGACCTCCCAAATATTATATTCCAAGCCCTCAATGTAGAAGCTGCTAGATCATGTGTTGTCCTGATTGGGTTTCCACAATATTCAAATTGTTTCCTCTTGGCTGCTTGTAATATTTTCTCCTTGATCTGGGAATTCCAGAACCTGATTATAAGATTCGTAGGACTTTTCTTTGGGGGATCTTTTTTAAGAGGTGATAGGTGGATTCTTTCAATCTCTATTTTGCCCTCTAGTTTGAAAACATCCAGGCAATTTTCCTTGAGAATTTCTTGAAGGATGATTTCTAGGTTGTTGTTTTGATCGTGGCTTTCAGTTAATCCAGTAATTTTTAAAGTATCTCTCCTGGATCTATTTTCCAGGTCAGTGGTTTTTCCAATGAGATATTTCACATTGCCTTCTATTTGTTCATTTGTTTGGATCTGTTTAATAGTATCTTGATTTCTCATAGAGTCACTAGCTTCCATTTTCTCCAATCTAATTATGAAGGAATGATTCTCTTCAGTGAGCTTTTGAGATTCTTTTTCCATCTGGCAAATTCAGCTTGTTAAGGCATTCTTCTCCTCATTGCCTTTTTGTGCCTCTTTTGCCATTTGAGTTAATCAATTTTTAAGGTGTTATTTTTTTATCAGTCAGGTTGTTGATGCTCATTTCATGATTTTCTTGCCTCATTCTCATTTCCCTTCCCAACTTTTCCTCCACTTCTCTTATTTGGTTTTTAAAATCCTTCTTAAACTCCTCTATGCCTGTAACCAGTACATATTTTCCTAGGAAGATTTTGGTGCAGGAGTTCTGACTTCATTGTCTTCCTTCTGTCCATGCTTTGATCTTTTTTGTCCCCAAAAAAGGAATCCAAAGTCAGATTGCTGTACTTGCTTTGCTTCCTTTGCTTGCTCATGTTGCCAGCCAATTACTTGACTTTTGAGCTTTGTGCCGCAGTAGAACTCTGCCTCCAGAGAGGAGAGCTTTCTCCCCAATTGCTGGGGTTTTCTCAGCTACCAAAGATTTCAGTTGGGTGCCCTCTCAGAAGCCTCCACTGGCTCTGCCACACTGATCATATACTCCAAGACCTCCACCCTAGATAGCACTCCAGATTCAAGCAGGTTAAAACAAGAGTGATTACCTCTCAGACTGGTAGCTTGGTCCCCCTACAATATGCAGGCCAGGAGCTCTGAAGCACCAAAGCAGTGGCAGCAGCCACCACACCTCAGCCTCTTCTCCCTCTTGGGACTGAGGCTGGATCACACTCCTGGATGCCTGTTCCCACAAAGTCCACACTGAATTCTCACTTTGTCTTTGGCATTTGTGGGTTGATATTTCTGGAAACTGCCACAGCTGCTGCTTATCCATTCTCTTGAAGTCCCTCCAGCTGGGGCTGGTCATGGCCACCCTGAGGCTAAAACCGTGGATGCACGTGGGGTTGGGCTCTGCTCCCAGTGCACTCCAGTGGACCCTTCTTGTCGGGCTGTCGGGCTATCTTCAGTGGGAGGTTTGTTTCTCTCTGTCACTTTGTGGGTTCTGTAGCCCTAAAGTGTGTTTAGAGTCATTTTTATAGGTATTTGAGGTGGTTATGGAGGGGGCATGTGGAGTTTTCCTGCTTCTACACTGCCATCTTGGCTTCACCCCCTCTCTTTTTTTTCTGGAAAACTTTTTGTTGTAGATGGAATGAGACACAGCTGGACACAATAAGTTAGATGATTCCAATTTTGTTAGCAACATCTAAAGCAACGTGGTCTGGAGTAAGTCGGACATAGGCCTTCTTCTCGCCATCAGGCCAGATCAGTGTGTTGACCTTGGCCATGTCGATGTCATACAATTTCTTTAAGGCCTGGTTGATCTGATGTTTGTTGGCTTTGACGTCCACAATGAAGACTAGGTTGTTCTTGTTGTCCTCCATCTTCTTCATAGCAGACTCAGTCAGTGGTCAAAGGAAACTTAATGATGTCATAGAGATCAAGGTTGTTTCTCTGAGGGACACTTTTCTGAGGGTATTTGGACTGCCTTTGAAATCTTAGTGTCTTGGGCTGCTGGAAGGTGGGAGATATTTGGATCTTCTTTTTGTGGCTATGGACACCCTTCAGCACTGCCTTCTTGGCCTTCAAAGTCTTGGACTTGGCTTCTGTCCTGAAGGAGATAATGGCTTCCTTCTTCACCGTTGGTGCCATCTTGGGGAAAGGGGTTAATCCCTCTCTCTTCATAAGACAAAAAGAGGCTAAACTGTAGAGAATATATTTAATATATTGATAGCACAAATTAAAAGTCTGGGAATTAACCTATTGATTCACATAGAACCCTTCTATCAATTAAAGTATAAAGCTTTATTTTTAAGAACATAAAGAGAGGCAGAATGATATAGTGAATAGAGGACTGGTCTTGGAAGCATTATGATTTATTTCCCAGTCTTTCCTCTGACACATGGTTTTCTTTGAAATCTTAAGAAAATTATTTAACCTCTTAGTCAAGCTTCTAACACTATAACCTAGAGAGCAATGTGTTCTTTTCTTTGGGAGAGGGAATTTCTTTACCACCTGCTATTGAGGTTAAGAAAGTCACAGGTCAGACAAAAAAAATTAAACAATTATAGACATATTGAATTTTCCATTTTAGGATAATTTATTTACAATAGTAAATTCTAAAATATGTTCTAAATTAAATGAGTTAAAAGCACTAATTAAAAGAATGGTAAATAGTAAACCTTGTGGAATTAGACAATTACAAATAAAATTCCTATTAAAGAAAATATCGATAATAACCTTTAAAATATGGAAGAATATGTAAAAAAGAATTTATGATCATATCACAAATTAGTTTTTAAAAAGATGATTTCTTTAAATTCACTTTTATCTGAGCCAGTATGCATACACATGCTTAGCAAGTGGGATATTCAGGATGATATAACCAAGGAGAACTCAGTTTATAGGAGCACGACTAGACAAGCAATGTTAAAGATAGAACTGACTGGAAGAAGAGGAAAGAATATCAGGGAGTCTAGAAGTATAAGGTTGAAGTAGTAAGGGAGGGTGGAGAAAAGGACATGTATCACGGATTTCTCAAATTCCCTCTTTGAAGTAGGAAGTGATTCCCTCACTTCCCCTTACCTTCCCACTGAGAGGGAAGAGAGATGTTTAGAAAAAAGAAGTGTTAGAATTCTTCTTGTAGGGAGTGTGACCTAGAGCTGTGGCATCAAACTCAAATGGAAATGGGGACCACAAAACCATATCTGTATCCCTGCAGATATCTGTGTCCCTATCAATTTAGAAAACCACTAATGACATTTTCTTTGTTTTCATGTATTTTTATTTATTTTGATAACTATTTCTCAATGACACCTTAATCTCTTTTGGGTTGCACTCAGGAATATTGCAGTAGCGTGTTTGACATCTCTCTTAACATACCACCTCCATCTTAGCCTTAAGAATTGTGAAGCTAGCTATGACATTCCAGGGTTGACCATGACCTAGAGTGGTTTGGTTGAAGCAGTTTCTAATCTTGGAGTTGGATTATAGAAGGCAAAACTTTATTGAAGCAAGCATTTCTCGATGTTTTTGCCCTCAGGTTAACCATATCTGTATCAATAACTTTTCCTTGCTGCTTTGCAAAAGCAATGGGACTTTGTAGATTGACCATAGATTGCTGGGTCCTGAAAACAAGAGTTTACTCTATGGATCTAGCCAATCCTACCACTCTGACTACTATAGAGATGACAGTGGTTACTCCTGTGAACTGATACACAATAATTTGATGATTGCTTTTCTCTCAGTTTCATTTCAGGTAGAGGACCAGGAGTTTGCCCTTCCTTTCCCATTTACCTAAGCATGCAATACATTTTAATGGTCCATTCATGAGGATAGTTTAATAGCCATGCAATATGGAATTATTACTTCTACAAAGTCCTAAAGGCACAGGACCCTGAGATAATCTTGAAAGGCTTTATCAATAGATTCCTAAGACCAGTCTTTACCCTCAACCCAGAAGTTTGAAGAGTCACCTCTGTCTTTTCTTTTTGCATATATACTATGGGGCAGGGGCAGAAAGAATGAGGAGAAAAACACATATAGTAGTTACTGAGACTTACAGCTGGAAGGACAGCAGTTCATAGATATTTAAATCCACACCCAAAGGCTCATCTCTTTTTTTCCATCAAGACAATGGAAAAAGAGGGGATAGACCTTGGTTACAGGAGGCTCCAAAAGTATCATGGGCAACTGTCTCACCCTAAATTCCTTGAATCCTCCCAAACTTCTTGTTATTTTTATTCTTAAATGGCTTGTATCCATAGGTTTTTTTTTTTTATCAGACTAGGTTTTTTTTCCCCACAAGCACCAAATTGTAAATGAATGGAACCAAAAAGGAACATGCAACAAGTGAAGATATCAGAGCCTATGCTTATTTCTTCACCCTCAGAGGATGGCAGAATAATGTGGTGGATAGATTCAGGGTTCCTATGGAGAGAGTAGCTTATGGTACAGGCAACAACAAAATTGTTTCTTGGACAATGAAAAAAGAGGATATGTAAAGTTTAGTGGATGACTGGCAAGTCACTGGCCTCAAAACATCACAGACAGATAAGGAATGGACAGTAACAGAGCCATTAGCATGTCTTGTCTGTGGCTTTTTCTCTGCTTCAGCACCTCTACTGTTAATGTAGATTAGACCTAACTAAAGCTAGGAATAAGCCAAGACAGTATCATCTGTCTCCTGCACTTCTTCATGATGGTTGCCTTGCTTTACTTGATTTGTGACATCCCAGTGGGCTCACCACTGATGACAACACTTTGCCATGAGGACTAAGAATTGAAGATTGATATAGGATATTATGATATCCCTGGTGTGAATCTGGCCTTAGTCCTCCAGTGAACATTACCACAAAACTTTATTATACCAGTGAAAATAATTCCAGTAGTTAGTTGCTTCATGCTTTATGACCTGCTGGTATACCACTTGAACAGATCCTAAGTTTTCCACTTAACTACTCTTATGAGATACCTTCTCTCTCTCTCTCTCTCTCTCTCACACACACACACACACACACACACACACACACACACACACACACACACACACACATACCGCAAAGTTTTATACTGCAGGCTATGCTCTGGAGTGAGGAGTGAAACCAACAGGATGTCAGTCCTGCATCCTGTTGTGTGCAGAACAACCAACTCTTCTAAGGTTGAGAGAGGAGTTCAGGGTGTTATTAGCTGATATTTCAACGACAATTAATTTATGATTTATAAATGCTGTTGTACGAAGAGCCTCTCTGAATGCTAGCAATGTGTCAGACCTATTTAGAAACTTCTCCCGGTAATGCCTCCTCTTCAGTTTTAAGCAAATTTAAGATCATAGCTGAAACACTCTCTTGCTGGCTACACAACCAAACCCCCCCAACTCTAAGTGCTCAGGACAAGACTTACCAAATGGGGAGAGCCCTGCCCTAAAAATATGGTTATAGTGAATATCTTCTTGGAATTAGTTTAAAAACTTATTATCCTGGCAAACACCTAAAGTAACCGTTTGAGTTCCCAAAACATTGACCCATGCTGTGTTGATAAAAACAACATTCCAAGAGCTGTTTTTGACACTGGGTTCCACAGATTTTTCATGTTCTTCCTTCCTCAGAAAAGAATATATGCAAGAAGTGGAATGCATGATCTTTAATTTATCCACCACCATGGCCCTTATAGCCAATGAAACAGATAATGCCATAGTTTCTACCGAAAGAAATCTTAATTCCTTCACAGTAATGGTTTAGACCACCACATTGCACTAGATCATCAGTTGACTAGGGAAATAAACTGAGCCCTAGCCAACATCTTCTGTTGCTTTTAGGTGAATACTCAACAATGGAGAAATAGAGCAATCTCTGGAGATTAGCAAATAGGCCACATAGCTCTCCTACTTTGAGTTGATAAAGCCAAAAAAATTTATTGAGGGAGGGGGGAAGCAGGTGGGTTTCCACACCTTTTGGCACTGAGCCAATCAGGGGCCAAGTCTTTGTTTGAAAACCATATATATTCTGTAACTGTGTATATTCTGGAACCATATATATTCTGGAAGAGTGATATTGCCTTGGGGGGCTCTCTTACATGAGCAGAGAAGGCTTAATTATGGGCGGGGGAAAATGCTTATGAGAAGGATGCTTACCTTTCGATTTCCTGGACAAGACTCTGGAACCCCCCAGTTGTTGTGAACCCAGAGGTTGGCACTCTCTCAGTCTGGTGCTGTATGTAAATAGTTCTATTATTCTGTTAAGCTTTGTCTTTCTATATTTTTTTAATACTGCTTTATATTGTCCTGGTGTGCAGAACAAATGTTATGCTGGTTTAGTTTTAAGTGGAGAGTGATTATTGTACTATGTGATTTGATCCTTAATATATACACATTTATATACATATATGTGTATATATGTTCATAGCAGCTGCTAATATCTCATTGATGATACAATCGGCATCATGAACAGGTCTCAAAGTATAATGCTTCTATTTGAAAACAGGAAGACTCTAGGAAAAGAAATAAGTGCTGTGGTATTGAAGGATTTGCCTTATTCCTCCCTGGCAGAATAATGGGCTATTGAGTGTAAAATTAGGGTCAAATTTCTTGAGGAGAAGGTTCAGCTGGAAGAGAAGTTGGCTGATTTGCATGAGAAATTTTCTATGTTAGTATTAGATGAAATCTCACAATTAGGTGACCTAGGAGAATGGGGCAAAAATAAATTTCCTCAAGACAAAAAGGAAAATAGCCAGTGAATTCAAAGTCAGACTAGATCAACAAGAAGAGAATTATTTACTGCTTTATTGAAAGCAGGGAAAGATAAGGGGAAAATAGTTGGTGTTCCAACTAATGAATTATACATAATGTACCAGGAAAAGGAATTTAACACTAGAAAGAATAGGGAAGTAAAAATTGTCCCTAGAACTCCTCCTGACCCATTGTACCCAAGTTTGTTACATCTAAAGGGGAAATAGGAAATTGGCGAAGCCCCAGTTCAGATTAAAGAAGTACACAAATGGGGGCTGCCAGGTGGCTCAGCGAGTAAAAGCATCGGCTCCAGTGTCGGGATGACCTGGGGGATCGAATCCAGGTTCAGACTTAGCACCCACCCAGAAATAACTGGCCGTGTAACCTTGAGCAAGTTACTTAACTCCAATTGCTTAAAAAAAATTAAAAAAAAGAAGTACACAAATGGGATTACAGACTTCATATGAGTTTAACTATATATTGGGAAAATGGATCCACTACTTAGCTAGGGCATTAATAGATACTGGAGCAGAGGCCTCTAAATAAAAGAGACCACCTCGTAGTTATGTAAAGCCTGCCTTACCCAAACAATGAATCAGAAAGAGACAGTTTAAGTAAAATAGACTACTCAATACTATACCCCAATAAGTAATGATAATGATGGTAAATGCATCAACCCAGGAGAATGAAGTGTTTGCTTTTTTGAGTTGCCAGAGGAGTTTATGTTTCCACATTCCTTTGACTGTCTTCTTTTATACAACTCTGGTATGTTTAAGGTTCAAACTGAACTCAGACTAGTTTGAATGGGCTGCTGAAACTCCCTAGAACTCTTGCTGACTTAGTATCATTATAATTCCACCTTCTTAATCTATAATGGGCCTTCCTGGTTATTTTTTTAAAAAAAATTTTGCTACTGTGCCACACTCTGTGATCCTATAGCCTCACTAGTGACATGATGGCTTTCCTGGCAAAATCCTTTGTCTGAAATCCCTAATTATAAGGAAAGGGTAGCAGGAAAAAATACTGTGAATTCTCAGATTCCTCTCCATAACTACTCCAAACATATCTAGAAAATGCAACGGGCCAAATGCTGTTTAGGAAATCCAAGAAACAAATCAGTGAGTCATTTTCAAGTCTATCCTAAAGGGAACAAAGAGGTCTGTAGATACTGTCCAGGGGTTGGCTGCCCAGGGCATTCTATTGAAGGTAGAGTTGTACACCAGGGAAATAAGAGGTCTCAGATTCAGTTTAGAGGGACCTAAATTTGTGTAGGGCATAGTAACAAGTGCCAAGGAGCAACTCCGTGACTCACTCCCTAGGTCCAGGTCCTACATACAGATCAAGTTAAGGAGCAGATCTACACATAGGGTTAATGAGGTGGTAGGCCCTCCCAGGGTTGAGCATGGTCAAAGGTCTTAGGCTTTTTGCTAAGCCAAGACCAAGTTCAAAAGCAAGTGGAAGGAGAGTGTCTCAGACCCAACAAGTAGTTTGAGGAGTTAGATCAAACTTCAGACCCTGTCTGAATCCTGCAGAAGAATAGCTATGCAGGAGAGTAGTCTCAGATGAAAGTAGGGCACAGAATTCCAAGTCAGACAATTCAATGGCCATCTAAAAAAGCTTCAGATTGGGCAAATCCTGAATAAGCTTGCTGCTCAGACCAAAACCCAGATAAGGAACTTTCAGAGTTCAGACCAGAAGTGCAATGATTAGATTTTGCTCCCTATCAGAGTATATTGGAATGCTCTAAGAAGGTAAGGTCCCCAGTAGATCCTGAAATAACACCATAGTCAACACCCTAAAAAAGGAGTTGGAGGACCAGCCTAGACATGTCTCCCCTCCCCAAAGTACACAAGAGTATAGTTACAAATTGCTTTCCAGAATGGTTGGCCATTTGAGAAACCCACCAATGGAAACATGTATATTATTGTACAGACCTATTTAGACTATACCATAAGTCTTTGAGCTCAAGTTTATTCAGCAAAATGTTCAGTTCTACATTTCCCCTCTTGTTTATATTTCCACTTGTCCAAAACAAAAAGAGGCATGTAAAATTTCCTTTAACTATTGTAAAACTGTTTTCTGTCTTCATGTAATTCAGTTAATTTTTCCTTAAGAATTTAGATGTGAATGCATCTGGAACATATATGTTTAATATTGATATTGATTTGTTGAATATAGTTTATTTTGACTAGATGTAGCTTCCTTGTTTATCTCTCTATGTTGGGAATTTTAATTTTGCTTCATCTGATAGAATGATTGCAAGTCCTATTTTTTAGCTTTTCCAGATACTAAATTTTGTTGCAGTCCATTATTATTATTTTAGTGTGTCTTTAAGTGTGTTTCTTGTAAGCAACAGATTATAGAACTTTTTTTACTTCTAAAATCTTTTTACATTTCTAATGAGATATGTAGGGTAAGAAAGGATGAGGAAAAACAGAGCCAAGATGTCCAAGTTGCAAGAAGTAGTACGACAAGCTTCTCCCACAAGTCCTCCAAACATGTCTAGAAAAGACATCGAAATGAATCCTGATGGTGATGTTTTTAATGTCATACACAATCATCTTTTGAACTCAGGTCAGCATAGGGAGACAAGAAGGTCTATGGACACTGGGCATAGTATTTGGCCAGTAGGCTAAACATAGTATTTGACTGGGAACTAAACATTTCATCCACAGGAGAGGACCATGCACCAGGGCTAATAGAGGTCTCAGATACATGTTGGTCACTTCTAGAACCATACCAGGGTTCTTTGATGGAGACAGGTGCCAACTGGCAGTTTTTTTGCCCATCAACCAGTTTTTGGTCACAGACCCAGGGCAGACTAAGGTAGAGAGCTGCATTGAACCCACTTCTTACTAAATCTACCTTCACCTAGCTTCCTCACTGTAGGTCCTTGTCTATGTAGTGAAACAAGAGCAGGTTCAGATGCAAGCAGGAGCAGCATGGCTCTGATATCAGGAGAAGACCAGGGATTCAGTTCTAGCTTCTAACCCAATTTGAAGCCTGCAAAGGAATAACCAGGACAGTTATCCCAGAGCAAAGGAATTCCTTTACTGGTTCCATTACTGAAAAACAGCCATTTTCCATTTGTCTGGTAGTGGATAAGTCCAGCAGCAGTCTACTGTTTGTTGCTTGCATTAGGAACTTGCAGAGCTCAGAGCAGGGATACACCAATCAGACATAGCCCTGAATCAAACTACTTTGGGATCACTGAAAACGTATAAGTCCCCAAACTAATAGGATACATTTTGTAAATTATGATACATTTTATAAATTATGCTCTTTGGGACAGTTTGTGCATGACTTCTAGTTTTCCCACACTCTTTTAACTTAGAAGAGAATCAGATTGTATATTTCTCACACTACAGGTAGGAAATTTATTCTTAATTAAATAAGAGACAGGTATATACAAAAGATAAATTATATAACTTTGCTTACATTAAACTGAAAAAACGTCTTCACAGACAAAATCAATACACTTAGGATAAGAAAGGAAATGGTAGAATTGGGGGGAAATATTTGTATCTTTTTCTGACAAGAGTTTGGTATCCACATATCACACACATAATTGGCACACACATCACATATATACATACACACACTTGTCAACAAATTCAAAAGACTAAAAAAATAGAAGAAAATATAAGGTATTTCATTTTGTTCTCTTATTTGATTTTATGTACTCTATACCATTTTTCATCCCAGCTGGTACAATCCATCCTTATAACCTGAACATTGTATAATGTGAAAGTATCTACAGATCCTATACTTGATTATAAGACGCCATGGGGGGGAGGGGAGGGAGGGGGACAAAATGTGAAATTCAAGGAATTGTGGAATTGAATCCTGTAAATTAAAAGGAAACAAACAAATTAATAAATTAAAGAATTAATAAAAAACAAACAAAAAAAAAACAACTGAACTGGAAAACAAACCAAGGAAAACAAACATAATTGTGTATGCAATCTAATGTGAATGTGTGTGTGTGTGTGTGTGTGTGTGTGTAAACTAATAGCCATTCTTCGATAAATGGCCAAAGAAGATAAAAAATTAAAAATAAATTAAAAGAATTACAAAGTACTTTCAGCTATATCAAAGAATGCTCCAAATTAATAAGAGAAATGCAAATCAAACAACCCTGAGGTGTCACCGTACATCCTGAAAGTTGGCAAAGATGGGAAAAAATTGCATTACTGTTGGAATGGTTGTAGGATTATGGACATGCTCATATGGTATTGGTGAGTATTTTGAAAAACAATTTAGAATTAAGCAAATAAAGTGACAAAAATATCCATACCCTTTGAACCAGAGACTCCATTTCCAAGTTAATGCACCAAGGAAGACATCAGTACAAAGAAACTCCCCATATATAGCAAAATATTTATAGCAGCACTTATTGAAATCATAAAGAATTAGAAATGAAGTAGATGTCCATTGGTTGGAGAATGACTTAAGAAATTGTGGTACATGAATTTAATAAAATGTTACTGTGTTTAAGAAATGATGTATGCTATGAGCACAGAGAGGCATGGAAAGATCTACATGAACTGATGCAGAGTGAAGTAAGCAGAATCAAGAAAATAACTAAATTGTTCTGTACAATATTCTGTATAATAGAATAACTACCAAAAATGTAATTAATAAGACCAATCACACACACAAAAAAGAGAATGTAAAATATTTATAAAGATGAAAGATAACTTTTTGAGGTAGAAGGACCACAAGAGTCACAGACTGCCCACATTTTCAGATTTTTAAATATATTGATCAGTTTTGTTGATTTCTGTTTTTCCTCTTCTTTTTCTTTTTTTTTTAAACACTTTGTTATATAAGATATTTCTCTGGGGAGTAAGTGAGTGGGTTACTGGAGATAACTATGATCATTAAAGTAATTCAAAAGTGAGGAGATGAAGGTTTAAAGTAAGGTTGAGGTTGTTAAGTTCTAAAATAAAATGTTCTGAAATAAATGGAGAAAACTGCAAAGGAAAGAACTTAATCTCAATTATGTACCAGACTCCTGGACATTCCATCATTTTTCTAAAGTAGATCAATACCTATGTCACAGTTTTAGCTTTCACCCCAATTGCAGTTCATGCAAAAAAAAAATCATTTACACGATATAAAATGGAAATGTGCTTATTCTCCTATTGACTCTTTACCACACTCCCCACAGCAAAACTTTCATTATATATAATGATGTTCCTTTAATCTTGCCAATATTTGCAAATTTCACAAATTCTACCTTCTGTCCTACCCACAGGGAAGATAAAACCTTAGATCTTATCATTACCCAGAACCTTCATGATCTTGAACATGATTCAAAACAATATATTCTTACATCTTCCATCCATACTTTCAATTGCAAAATCTATTTCTTCTTCACCATCACCTCCATCTTCTTTAACCCTCCATGTTCTCTAATACTATTACCCCTGCACTGCCCCCAACTTTTTCCCTCCTGTTGAGTAGTTGAAATACACTATATTCTCTTAGAATTCCTTATTTCTTTATCCCTTGACTCACACAACCTACTATATTTCAATCCTTGATTATGCCCATCAGTGATCTCCTATTTTCCATGATAATGAATGCCAGCAAAGAATATCATATCCAGTCTGACTTGCTTCTCTATACATTTACATGATATAAAATGGAAAGGTGCTTATTCTTCTCCTCTTGACTCTTTACCACACTCCCCACAGCAAAACTTCAAACTTTCTCATCTCAGCATCTTACTTCCATCTCAGCAGAGGATCTCATCTCCTACTTAACTGAGAAGTCAATATATATATTCTCCACCATAACTAAACATTTTTACTCCTCTCCCTGCCCCCACCAAACATTTTGTTCCCCTTTATTCCAAGAGCCAAGGAAGATGACCTGACCAAAACCAACCCCTTGTAATGGGAATGCAAATTTGGAAGATCTTCCCTGCCCCTAGGCTAAAGTGCACCTGAAGCCTAGGGTGGGAGGCTTTTTTTTCAGTAGATACTTTTTGATTGGCCAGTGGGTCAATAAGGTTGTTACATTCTCTGAGCCAGGAGAAGGCTATATAAGCCCTGATGTGAGGCTTTGTTTTGGGGGCTCACTTTGAGAAGTGTTCTGTGATTTGATCTGGATTCT
>NW_027187338.1:89093-109621 GCF_028583685.1 Petaurus breviceps papuanus
AGAATCCAGATCAAATCACAGAACACTTCTCAAAGTGAGCCCCCAAACAAAGCTACAAATCAGGGCTTATATAGCCTTCTCCTGACTCAGAGAATGTAACAACCTTATTGACTCACTGGCCAATCAAGAAGTATCTACTGAAAAACAAGCCTCCCACCCCAGGCTCCAGGTGCATTTTAGCCTAGGGGCAGGGAAGATCTTCAAATATACATTCCCATTATTGGAGGGAAGTTGGAAGCACCCACTTTTGAAAAGGGACAGGATCAAAGTAGAGAATAGAACAAATGGGAGGTGGGATAGGAGGGAGGAAAATATAGTCAGTCTTTTACAAAATATCCACTATGGAAAAGCTACACATATACAACCTATACTGAATTGTTTATCTTCCCAGTAAGGGTGGGTGACAAGGGAGGAAGGGAATGAATCTGGAATTCAGTTTTAAAATAAAATGTTTAAATATATATATATATATATATGTATAATATTATTAATAGTATTTTACATGTAATTGGGAAATAAGACATATAGGCACTGGGGCATAGAGATCCACCATGCCCTACTGTTAAGTTGGAGGGTATATGGGAGAAGATATGGGAGAAAGCAGGCTGTAGGAGGGTATATCCAGTGGAATCGCTATTTTGGGGAGGTGGGTAGGGGAAAAATGGGGAAAAAAAATTTAGCTCAAAATCTTGCAGAAATGAGTGATGTAAACTAGAAGTTAATACAGCATTTGATTAAAAAATAAAAAATAAATTAAAATGCATTTAATTTTTAAAAGATAAATATTGAGCATGAAAAATAGAAAGTAGATTACTTGTAGAATTGTAAATGATGTGAGGTTCATGTACAATGATCCTGGGAAGGAAAACAAGAGGCAGATTGTGAAGGGATAGATAGAAAGAGAGATATAGATAGATATAGACACAGATATAGATTTGATTAAAGTTAGAATTCACATATCCACCATTGAATTTTCTAGGAAATGTTGAACTCCCCCTAAGGATGCTTCCCATCTACTCACACCGAACATTATGATAGTTTTCATGCTAATCTGCTTGCCTTGAGTCTCTCTGCACTCCAATTTTTTTTTTCCTGCACATGACTGCTTTTATTTCTCTTTCTCTCTGTCTCTTATACTGACAAGTTCCTTCAAGACTTAAGTAAAATACCTTATTCTGAAGGAGACTCAAAATATCTTCTAAAATGTCTGCTATTATTTAAATTTTTAAATATTATTTATTTTTCATTTTCAACATTCACTTCCATAAGTCCTAAATTTTATCTGCTTCCCTCCCCAAGACAACATGCAATCTGATATAGGCTCTACATATACCTTCTTATTAAATATGTTTTTGCATTAGTCATGTTGTATAGACAAATTAGAACATATGGGAAGAACCATGAGAAAAACAAAACAAAAAAGGGAGCAAATAGCATGCTTCTATCTGCATTCAGACTCCATAGTTCTTTTTTTGGGATGTGGATGGCATTTTCCATCATGAGTCTTTTTGATGAACTTGTTTGTCGATCAAACAAATTGTTTGGACTTGAAGTTGTTTTAGGTCCTTGTATTGTTGTGAAGAGCTAAGTCTATCAAAGTCAGTCATCGCACAATGTGGCTGTTATTATGTACAATATTCTCCTGGTTCTGCTCATTTCTTTAAGCATCAGTTCATGTATGTCTTCCCAGCTTTTTTCTGAAGTCTCCCTGCTCATCATTTCTTATAGCACAATAGTATTACATTACATTCATATACCACAACGTGTTCAGCTATTCCCCAGTTAATGGGCATCCCCTCAATTTCCAGTTTTTGGTCACCACAAAAAGAGCCACTATCAATATTTTTGTGCATGTGGGTCCTTTTCCCATTTTTATGATCTCTTGGGGATATAATCCTAGAAGTGGTATTTCTAGGTCAAAGGGTATGGACATTTTTATAACCTTTTGGGCATAGTTCCAAATTGCTCTCCAGAATGGTTGGACCAGTTCACAACTCCACCAACAATGTATTAGTGTTCCAATTTTTCCACATGTTCTCCAGCATTCATAATTTTTCTGTCTTGTCATGTCAGTCCATCTGATAGGTGAGATGTGGTACCTCAGAATTGTTTTGATTCATATTTCTCTAATCAGTAGTGTTTTAGAACATTTTTATATGACTATAAATAGCTTGAACTTCTTCCTCTGAAAACTGCCTGTTCATATCCTTTGATAATTTATCAAATGGGGAATAACTTGTATTCTTATAAGTTTGACTCCATTCTCTATATATTTTAGAAACAAGGCCTTTCATCAGAGACACTGGCTGTAAAAATTTTTTTTCAGGATTTTCTGCCTCCTTCCTAATCTTGGTTGCATAAAATATCTACTATTTACACTGTATATATCTTATATTTTAATTTTGGGAACATCTTATCTCTCCTATTGCAGTGTAATTGCCTTCTGTATAGGAACTGTCTTTCTTGAATGCACAACACTAAGCATACTTCTGTTATGGGAATGGTAATCTGAAGATCTTCCCTGCCCCTTGGCCCTTTGATAGGCTTAAGTGACTCTGAGAACCTTCCCTGATTTGAAAATATACTCTGTCCCCTAATAGGCTGAATGTGGTCACATGGAGCCTGTGGTGGGAAGCTTGTTTTTCAGGAATGCCCTTCTTGATTGGCCAGTGAGTCAATAAGGTTGTTACATTCTCTGAGCCAGGAGAAGGCTATATAAGCCCTGATGTGTAGCTTTGTTTTGGGGCTCACTTTGAGAAGTGTTCTGTGATTTGATATAGATTCTGGGAAGCCATTGTCCAGAGCCCACTGGCTTTGAAAAACCCAGATGTTGAAACCTAGATGTTGATTTGGTATGGATGTAATGGCTGGACATTTTGGAAAGCTGTCTATTTGATCTATTTCTCTGTCTTGATAATTCTGCCTGTATACTTTGAAGTTTGGGGTGCTGACCTTTTTCCCCTGAACAAGGTAAACGATATATGTCTGACTGATTAAAGTAAGCTTGTTAACCCATTTTGAGTTGCTTTCCTTAATCAAAGCAGATCCAAGAACCTGTGTTGGCAGCCACCCTCAGGACGCTTGGGGTGCTTGCTTGCTGCCACAGTGACGAACTTATCAAGGGGAATTAGGTGTTATCTTACTATCTTACTGCTTACATTGGGTATATCAACTCTCTCATAGGAATTTTTGTTTTGGCTTTTACTGACCAAAGCTCCTTTTCATTGTTAGGGAAACAAAATAAGATTTTAGAGAAATTCCGAATTCCATTCATTATATTTTATCAGTTTCCCATCCCCATCCACTCCAAGAATCATTTCTGTCCCTTTCATTTCACCATTTCTTTCTCATGTGGTAAAACTAAATTTTGTTATTTTGCTTTATGCTCAAACTTCAGTTCACTAGTAGTTTGGAGACTCTAACCCATTCCTTAGAGAACCATGACATTTTAAAAAATTAATCATGTTTCCTGTCACTGCTTTAATATTTTGTACATGCACAAAATATGTGTGCTTTGGTTGATATATTCCCTTTGTATTCACATTGGTTCAATTAAACAGCTCCCCTTTTTCTCATCAGAACTCTTTATCTTTGTGTCTTCAGAGTTTTACTGAAGAGATTTTCATCTTTCCTAGACTGACTTTTCCCTTAAAATGAAATCCTACCAACTGCTTCACTGAACCCTTTGAAATCTTTCCTCTTAGAATCAGATCTCATTCTACCAAGTTTCAGTGATGTTGATAAATATATATTTGATTTATTTTAGGACCTTATTTGCTAGTCACACTATTCTTATTTCCCTAAAGACACCTGGCATTTATTTTCAGTTCCCTTCTTTGATTTTGTCTGTTACAAGTTTCTGGGTATTTCTATTGAAATTCTCTTATCATTGGGCTTATTTTTCAATTGTATTTATCTTAGTGAATATAAGTAGACTGATTTTCTCTTTTCCTTTAAATCCATTTTGATTAATTTTTTAGGAAACTAGAAATTATGTTCTTATTTAATGGCTTATTTTAAATCTCTATTAATACTTTATCTTTTGTCATAGCATTCACTTCCAAATACACCTTTCCCTCACTCTAAGCAGTCTTTGTTCTCAACCAAAATTTTATAAAGAAAAAGAAAACAAGATATTTCAGCAAAACTAATAAATTTACCAACCACGCATGTCTGACAATTTATGCAATACTATAGCCATAGTTGCCAAATAATGAAGTGAGAGAAGAGCATTATGTTAACTCTTCTAATGGGCTAAGTTTGGGCTTTAAAATCCTATGGAGTTGTTATAGTTTTATTTATTCTTTTCATTACTACTGTTGTAGATATTTTGTATATTTTTTTCCTGGTTCCATTTACTTTTCTCTGGATCAGTTCACACACATTCTCATTGTTTTTTTTTTTCAAATCTTTCATATGAGTATTTTCTTATAGCCTACTAATATTCCATTACATGTGCACAAAAATTTGTATGTTCATTTCCCAGTCAATGAACATACATTTGGTTTCCTAGTCAATGGGCATACATTTGGTTTCCTATCTTTTCTAGAAAAAATAATTTTGAATATATGGGGCTTATATTTCTATCTCTTTTTTCCTTCTTGGAGTACATGCTTAGCACTGGGATCTCTGGATCAAAGAATATAGATAATTTATTCACTTTGTTAGAATAATTCTAAATAACATTTGGTTGTACCAATTAAAATAGCACCAGTTATACATTATTGACTATCCCTATCTTTTGGTATATTTGCCGGTTTTCTAGGTTGGGATAAAACCTCAGATTTGCAATGTGAGTCTAGTTTGAACCAACTTTTGGCCAAACAGAGATATTGTTTTCCTAGTAGTTATTGTCAAACCAAGCTCTTCACCAAGTACTTTACATTTATATTTTATCAAACATTGAATTATTGAGTTTGTTTCTGATTCCATTTATTTTTAATTTTTTAAATGCAACAAATGAAAAGTCAGAGAGACACAATTTCTGAGTAGTTAATAATTGAACATCCCCATGCAAAGAACAAAAAAAAGAGATTGCACATGAAACAATGATATACCACCACATATGACTTACTTTTTAAAATATGTTTCAAATTCAATACATTTTCCCAGAATTTCCATGTTAATCTCTTTCCCCTTTGATACATATGTCACTACTTAGTGTATTGCAATGGTGTTAAACTAAGAATTGAATGAGTACCACTAATCCATAAGTAAAGATCCCTGAAGGTTGCACGTTGACTTAGTTTTAAAATGTAATGCTTTCTTTATTTTATTGTATTTTTTATTTATTCCGCTAAATATTTCCCAATCACATTTTAACCTTGTTTAGGCTGTACTTAGGAGTTTTGTGGACCACATGCATCCCATAAACTGCATGACACTTAGAAAGCTAAACTTAGAATCAGGAGTTTAGGTCAAACACTACCTCTCATATTTATCATCTGTGTGATGCTGAGCAAGTCACCTAACTTCTATTTTATCAGTTCCTTAGCTGTAAAATGGAGAAAGGATTGTTGGAGAATAAAATGAGATAATACATGTAAGGAACTTTGCAAACCTTAATGTACTATATAAATATAACTATTATTATTATTATTTACTTCTATTCTCTTTTATATATCTTATATTGATTCAATGACATTCTTTTCTTTCTTCCATTTTTGGTTAGTAGGTCAAATAATTATTATTACTTCCCCCTCTTTTCCCATAAATTTTTCTCTCTGTCAAAATAGTAAAAACTTTCTGTTGAAACAAATAAATATAACCACACTTTGACCAAGACTGGGGGTGGGTGGAGGGGAGGGGATATATGTATCATTCTGAACCTCTAGCATTTCACTTCTCTACCAACAGGTGAGAATAGCATATCATGCATTCTAGAATCATAATCAGTCAGTGCATTATTCAGAGTTCTTAAATTTTGTAATTGCAGTATTAACTGTTATCTTTAACTCACTTCCCTCTGTCAGTTCATGCAAATCCTCTCAGGATATTTTAAATGATGGCAGAATAGTATAAAACAATAAAGCGCAGCTCTCCTGAACAACTATTTCAACCATTAACTAGAAAGAGCATTAAACTGACTCAGATTCATGATCAGGAAATCTGGGGGGCAATCACAAAGAATCATTTTTCTACTGTAGGTCAAAATCAGAAGACATATAGAAGTTTGCATTCAGTGCTTTAGGGGTCTTGACAGTAGGGTGTTTCATAGAGATTTCTATCCCAAAGATGGTCCTGATGCTGTTCAAGAAGCAGGAATAGGAGCAAACTGGCAGCTCTGAACTCATACCCTAGAGCTGGGTCACAGATATACTGTGGAATAACAAGAAATTCTCTATGCAGGGGTAGCCAACCTACAGCTATCTACACACCATTGCACAGGACTGGCCAAGGGTCTGATGCTGTACACTGGGCAAGGAGAAGGAATAAAAGTGAGCAGCAGTCATATGGCTTGACTACACATCAGGGTCTTGAATTCATCCACCAGGCTGGTCTAAGGATGTTAACTGAGTGTCCATTAAGTAGTTCATACCAAGGGGAATATAGAAGTTCTATTATTAATGGCATTCCTGCTAGCTGAAAAAGATTGGAATCAGCCACCTACTGTAGCTTCAACCAATATCAAGCCTATAGTTGTGTTGCCCAGACCCCAAAACATGGCTAGGAGCTAGCATATCTCATACCATAAAGAATCAGACTTTACTCTTAATTTTAGTTAAGATTATTTTATGTGTACTGAAAGTCTGAAGTCCCTGGGCCTAATTTGCCCCTGAGAGCTTTCAAAAATACAGCACTAAATATCTGGAAAAATCAGTAATATGATGACAGGAAATGCAAATCATGAACAAAGAAGACCCAGCATTTACTCCAGAAATAGTCACAGCCTGGACCTAAAACAAAGAACAAAACAAGAAAGAAAGTAGAAAGAATGAGCAACAACAATAACAATAAAAGGTGCCGTGTTAAAGAGCTTGTATGGTGCTAGGGACATCCAAGAAACAAACCCAGAGGAAAGGACTGACTCCAAAACATCCATATGCAAAACCCAGATAAAATCATGACTAGACTACAAGTTCAACCAGAATTCCTGGAAGAAATTAAACAATAGTCTTAAAAACATATAAGAATAATTCTACTAATTAATTAAGAGTAGGAGAGGAAAGAATATGAAAACTCATGACATTTTTGGAGTATAGACTTAGAAGGAGAATTAATGGCTTAGCATAGGAGGTAAAAAATATTAAAATTCCTTGAAAATTTGAATGAAAAGGGTACCATCACCATCAGACAACCAGAAATATCAAAACAAAATTAAAATATTGAAAGTGTAAAATACAAGGTACTTTATAAAAAAAAACTGACGATTACATTAAACTGAAAAGTTTTCATAGAAATAAAATCAATGTAACCAAGATTAGGAGAGAAGTAGAAAATAAGGAAAGAATTTTTACAACCAGTGTCTCTGATAAAGGACTCATTTCTAAATATACACAGAACTGAGTCAAATTTATAAGGACACAAGTCATTCCCCAATTGATAAGTGGTGAAAGGATATAAACAAGCAGTTTTCAGAGGAAGAAATTAAAGATATCTATAAGCATGTGAAAATGCTCTAAATTACTATTGATTGGAGAAATACAAATTAAAAGAACTCTGAGGTACCACATCTCACTGGTCGGATTGACTAAAATGACAAAACAGGAAAATGATAAATGCTGGAAGGTATGTGGAAAAATTGAAACACTAATGCATTGTTGGTGGAGTTGAACTGATTCAACCATTCTGGAGAGCCCAAAGGGCTATAAAAATGTGTATACCTTTTGTGCTCACTGAATATGCATACCACTTCTAGGGCTGTATCCCAAAGGGATCATATAAGTGGGAGGAGGACTGTACAAAAATATTTATAGCAGCTCTTTTTGAGGTGGCAAAGAACTGGAAATCAAGGTGATGCCCATCAATTGGGGAATGTCTAAACAAAGTGTGGTATATGAATGTAATGAAATACTGTTGTGCTATAAGAAATGAGGAACAGATGGACTTCATAATTACCTGGAGAAACTTATATAAACCGATGCTGAATGAGAAGAGTAGAACCAGGAGAACTTTGTACACATTGTATCTGTGATGACTAACTTTGATAGACTGGGCTCCTCTCAGCAATGCAAGGTTATAAAACAACTCCAAAAAACTCATGATGGAAAGGGCTATCCATATCCCAAGAAAGAGCTACAGAGTCTGTATGTAGATTGAAGCAAACTAGTCTCTCTCTCTCTCTCTCTCTCTCTCTCTCTCTCTCTCTCTCTCTCTCCCTCTCTCTGTCTCTCTGTCTGTCTGTCTGTCTGTCTCTCTTGTGTTTTGTTTTGTTCCTTCTTTCTCTTTGTTCACTCCATTGGCTATAACTCTTCTTTACAACTTGACTAATGTTTAATGTGAAGGTATTTGTAGAACCTACATCGGATAGCATGCTGCCATGGGGGGCGGGGGAGAGGAAAGAGAGGGGGAGAAAATTTGAAACTCAAGGGACTGTAGAATTGAATGTTGTAAACTAGAAGTAAATAAATTAAAAAAACTGATTTGTGGGGCAGCTAGGTGGCTCAGTGAATAGAGCATCAGCCCTGGAGTCAGGAAAACCTGAGTTCAAATCTGACCTCAGACACTTGACACACTTACTAGCCATGTGACCTTGGGCAAGTCACTTAACACCAAATGCCCCTCTAAAAAAAAAGGTGGAAAAATAGCAAAAAAAAATCTGATTTGTAAAACAAACTGAGGAGTGATAATTCAAGAATCTTTGGACTATCTGAAAACCATGATCAAAAAAGGAGCATGGCTATCATGTTAGAAGAAATTATTGGGAAAATGGAAGGCAGTGTTGGTGATTAGAAGAGACCCAAGTCTTAAGTAGTAATTGATCATTACTATTGTTGTTCCTGACTCCTAAGGACCCCCTGCCATGTCTGATAGTTTGTGTCTATTCTTGTATTAAAGTCACACAGAATTATAAGCTTGTCCTCTTTTGGCACATTGATGATGAGGGAGTCCAGGTCTTCACAAAGTTTTTCTTTGACTTCATCAGGGTTTTTCATGGTGGAAGCATTTGCACTGATAATGGTGGTATTGTGCTTTTGACAAGTGGCTATCACATTGTCGTGAATCTCTCATTTACTCCTTTGGGTAGGCATATGAGTTTATTGACTAGATTAGTTTTAGTTGTGAAACCTGTTCCAGATTCACCACAGCTTCACCGTGGCTGCTCCAGAAAAATGTGTATCCAGCTGTGTCATCAGGAAGCTAGCCTTCATTTGCCAGTGTTGTTTTATTCAAGGCTGCTATCTGGATGAATATCTACTGTCCATCTTTCAGGTCTACTTGATTTTAGGTCGTCCATAGGCACACATTCCATTAACTAATGGTGAGTGGAATCATCTTCATAAAAGTTTTTTGTACATTTTTTTAGTGTGTTTCAACCACATGGTGGGATTTCTGACTGGTGTGATAAGTAGGCCAGGTCTGGGTGAAACAGACAATTTTTAAGGCACCTTTTCTAGCCCCTTCCTCATGTCAGGAGGTGAGGAGTATGGTCCTTAAGAAAGGCTGCTCAGACACCCAGGGGGCTACCACATCTCACTACTATTTCAGTCAAGTGAGAAGATGACTCTATGACCTGGGCATGCCTGTGTGCAGGGTGGTGACTACAATTCCCAGTGTATCCACACCTATTGCTTTATCATTTGTCTGTTTCATATGACTTTGAGGTAGGTAAAAATGGTCAGGTCTTTTGACTCATGCATAAATTGGATTTAAGTGAGACAGAGTTGTGCAAACTCATCCACTTCACTCTCTAATTCAAAGTCATTGAAGTCCAGTGACAAAACAAAAATCACAATAACTGATGGTAGCTCAGGAAGCAGCGGATAACCTTGGTGACTTTATTATATAACCAAGCTCTTAGTACCCCATGGCACCTGCTTCAATCACCTTCAGTGCCATTAGAACAAATTTTTCTCATCCACCCATTTCACCAGGAGAACACTTCACATGCTTAGGGTAGATACCCCCACCCCCAGCTAACTGATGGGTTTGAGACACCTCAGTTATCCTCAACTTGTCTGCCAAAAGAGTTTGCCCATGTGTAGACACTGTGCATGCTACAGCTTCTTGGAGCCTCAAGTGAGAGTTAAATGAATCTAGTGGACACCTAATGTGAAAAACAGTCCCCCAAAAAGCTCTGCATTTGTCACACCAGAGGTTCTAGTCTTCACTAGAACAACCCAGGCAAAATTGTATAGAGGAAGACTAGAAAAATGTCCAAGAGAAATACCTAAGGGATACCCAAAATTAGCAGGTATAATCTGGATAAAGATTCAGCAAAGGGACTGATAGGGATCAGTAAAACATGTACTAAGAGAACCAAATTTGAGCAATATCACAAAAACCCATAGAGATGAGAGAAATGAGTAAGTGATTGACAATATCAAAGACTGCAGAGGGGTCAAGAAGGATGGAAAACTGAGAAAAGACCATTAGATTTGGCAATTAAGAGGTAAATAGTTACTTCAGAGAAATGTTTCATTTCAATAAGGTTGGAGGCCAGACTGCAAAGAATTAAGAGGAAAGTGAAGGAAAAGAAAGCATCAATAGCAATTATAGATAGTCTTCTCAATAAATTTAGTCAAGAAAAGGGGGAAAGATATGGAATAATAGCTAGCAGGAATGATTAGATCAAGTGAGGGGTTTTTTAGTATGGTTAAATGCAGGCATTTTTACTGGCAGTATGGAAGTAGTCAGTAGACAGAGAATAAAGATTAGTGAGAGACTTGGAATGATAGAGGAGGCAATATTTTGGAGAAGACAGGATGGAATGGGATCATTTATATAGGTGAAATGGTTTGCCTTGGCAAGGAGAAAAGATACCTCTTCATGTGACAGACAAATGAAGAAGGAGATAGTGGTGAAAGGCATCTAAGTGGTGTAAGCTAAGTAGGAAATGAAAAGAGGGATGTCATGTCAAATGGCCCCAGTTAGAATCACACAAGATTTAGCAGTTACCAGTATAAAGGAAAAGAGAAACACAAATGACAAAATGAAAAAGATCTAGACCCTAGATCTTTTAAGCCCCTTAATAAAAGGATTGTGAAGTTCGGATTCAGTCAGAGGGTCATATTCAGGGATCCAGAGGGCTATTTGCAACCTTGAGGCCACAGGTTCCCCATCCTTGATTTAGTGTTACAAACAAGAATAACATTCAACAAAACTGTATGATCCTAAAGCGGAAAAAATAAATGGACCTTTTATTAAAGTTCCAATAATTTTTAATTCAAAGACCAAAGCTGAATGAAAACTTGAAAATAAAGCATCGATTCAAGAAAAACAAATACAAATGGGCAATCAGAAGTCATCTTATAAGAATAATATATTTGTATTGTAACATAGATAAGGATTGATATGTGTCCTCTTATTGGAGTCAAGGACTAGTTAAGACTGAAAGTTTGGGAGCAGGTATTTATGTTCTGTTGATCTTAAAGAAAGAAATCTAAGGCGAGAAAGGAAAAATTAGGCAAGAAAAAGGAGGGAATGGTGGAAGAAACCTAAATAATATGACAATCAGGATGTCCCTCCTCAGCAGTGTTTTCCTTCTTACCACCCTCTCCCTCAATCTATCTTCCTTCTATCAGTCCTACTCTTTTCTTTTCCCTTTTCTGTTCTTCCTCTCTATAGGGTAAGGAATTTCTGTACCCAACTGAGTTTCTATGTTATACCTTCTTTGAGCTAAATCCAATGAGAATAATACTCAAACAACGCTCACCCTCTCCCTTCTTTCCCTATACTGAAATAGGTCTTTTGGGCTTCTTTATGTGATGTAATTTACTCTATTCTACCTCTCCTTTTCCTCTTCCTACAATCTTCTTTTTCCATCCCTTACTTTTTTAATATATCATCACATCAAAGTCAATTTATACCCATACTCTCTATCCACGTATACTACTTCTAAATGCCCTAATAGAGATACAGTTCTCAAGAGATACAAGTATCTTCTTCTCATGCAGGGAAAAAAAATAAATCTTATGGAATAACATGTGTGATTTTTTTCTTTCCTGTTTACCTTTTAATGCTCCTCTTGAGTCTTGTATTTATACAGTGAATCTATTATTCAGTTCTGGTCTTTTCATCAGAAAAGTTTGAAAGTCCCTTATTTCATTGAAATATCTATCTTTTCCCCTGAAAAATTATATTAAATTTTTGCTGAGTAGTTGATTCTTGGTTGTAATCCAAGTTCCTTTTCCTTCCAGAATATCATATTCCAAGCCTTTTGATCCTTTAATGTAGTAGGTGCTAACTCCTGTGTAATCCAAACTGTGGCTCCTTGATACGTGAATTGTTTCTTTCTGGCTGTTTGCAGTATTTTCCCCTTGACCTGATAATTCTGGAATTTGGTTACAATATTCCTTGGAGTTTTCATTTTGGGATCTCTTTCAGAAAGTGATCAGTATATTCTTCCAATTAATATTTTATCCTCTGGTTCAAGGACCTCAAGGCAGTTTTCCTTGATAATTTCTTTAAAGATGCTGTCCAGGCTATTTTTTATCATGACCTTGAGGTAGACCAATAATTCTTCAGTTACCTCCTGGATATATTTTCCAGGTCACTTATTTTTCCAATGATATGTTTTGCATTTGCTTCTATTTGTTCAGCTTTTTATTTTCTTTGACTGATTCTTGATGTTTCATAATCATTAGCTTCCACTAGCCCAATTCTAATTTTTAAGGAATTATTTTCTTCAGTTATATATATATATATATATATATATATATATATATATATATATATATTTGGTGACAAAGAAGATCAATATATATATATATATACACCTCCTTTTCTAATTGATTAACTCTACTTTTTAAAATTTTATTTATTTATTTTTTAGTTTTCAATATCCACTTCCATTTTGAGTACCAAATTTTCTTCCCATCTCTCCCCTTGCCCCAGTCCCAAGATTGTGTGCATTCTGATTACCTTTCCCCCCAGTCTGCCCTCCATTGTATAGTGCCCTCCTCTCATTCCCTTCCCCCTTATTTTCTTATAGGGCAAGATAGATTTCTATACCCCATTGCCTATATATCTTATTTCCCAGTTGCATGTTAAAGCAATTTTTAACATTTGTTTTTAAAACCTTGAGTTCCAAATTCTCTCCCTTTTCCCACTCCACCCACTTCCATTGACATAGCAAACAATTCAATATAGGTTATAAATGTGTAGTTATGCAAAACACTTCTATTATAGTCATGTTGTGAAAGACTCGTTATATTTCCTACCCCACCCCCACTTATTCTATTTTCTCCTTTGACACAGTCCCATTTCAAAAATGTTTGCTTCTGATTACCACCTCCCCCAATTTGCCTCCTTCCATCATCCCCAATCCCCTTTATCCCCTTCCAACTTACTTTCCTATAGGGTAAAATACCTAATTGAGTGTGTATATTATTCCCTCCTTAAGCCAAATCCAATGAGAGTAAGTCTCACTCATTCCTCCCCCTCCCTTCTCTTCCCCTTCATTGAGAAACATTTTTCTTGCCTCCTTTATATGAGATAATTTACCCCATTCTATCTCTCCCTTTATCCTTCTCCCCTATATTCCTCCCTCACCCCTAATTTTATTTTTAGATATCATCCCTTCATATTAAACTCACCTTGTTCCCTATATCTATCTATCTAGATATTATATATGTATGTAGTTATGTATATATACTAACAGATATATATGTCTGTGTGTATATATATACACACAGACATATATAGTGTATGCATGTATACACACACACACATATATATAATGTGTGTATAAATATGACTATCTATACACACACACATATATGAGTTACAATACGAATGTAGGAATATAAGCAGTTCCATTTTAATTAGTTCCTTATGATTTCTCTTTCCTGTTTATCTTTTCATGCTTCTCTTGATTCTTGTATTTAAAAGTCAATTTTTTTTTATTCAGCTCTGGTCTTTTCAGCAAGAATGCTTGAAAGTCCTCTAATTTATGGAATATCCATTTTTTCCCATGAAGTATTATACCCAGTTTTGCTGGGTAAGTGATTCTTGATTTTAATCCTAGCTTCTCTGACCTCTGGAGTATCAGATTCCAAGTCCTCCAATCCCTTGATGTAGAAGCTGCTAGATCTTGTGTTATCCTTATTGTGTTTCCACAATACTTGAATTATTTCTTTCTGACTGTTTGCAATATTTTGTCCTTGACTTGGGAACTCTGGAATTTAGTGATAATATTCCTAGGATTTTTCTTTTGGGGATCTTTTTAAAGAGGTGATCAGTGGATTTTTTTTCAATTTCTATGTTACCCCCTGATTCTAGAATATCAGGGAAGTTTTCCTTGATAATTTCTTGAAAGACAATGGCTAGATTCTTTTTATCGTGGCTTTCAGGTAGTCCAATAATTTTTAAATGATCTCCTGTGGATCTGTTTTCCAGGTCAATTGTTTTTTAAATGAGATATTTCACATTGTCTTCTATTTTTTCATTCTTATGGTTCTGTTTTATTATTTCCTGATTTCTTGTAATGTCATTAGTTTCCATTTGCTCCATTCCAATTTGTAAGGAATTGTTTTCTTCAGTGAGCTTTAAAACCTCCTTTTCCATTTGACCGACAATGCTTTTTAAGGCATTCTTCTCTTCAGTGGCTTTTTTGACCTCTTTTGCCATGTGGGTTAGTTTATTTTTAAGGTGTTATTTTCTTCAGGATTTGGGGGGTCTCCTTTAGCAAGCTGTTGACTTATTTTTCATTATTTTCTTGAATCACTCTCATTTCTCTTCCCATTTTTTTCCTTTAATTCACTTGCTTGAGTTTCAAAATCCTTTTTGAGATCTTCCATGGTCTGTGACCAATTCATATTTTTCTTGGAGGCTATTGATGCTTTGACTTTGTTGTGTTCTTCTGGTCGGATGTTTTGATCTTCTTTGTCACCAAAGTAAGATTCTATAGTCTGACTTTTTTTTTTACACTTTTTGCTCATCTTCCCAGCCAAATACTTGACTTTCCAGCTCCTTGTCTGGGTAGAACTCTCCTTCCAGTGGGGGTGGGAATGGGGGTGATTGTACTGTCCTAGGCTTTCGGGGGTTTTGTATCAACAGTTTAATCCCCCGCTGTCTGTGGGCCAAGAACTCTGGAAATAGCCACTGCTGCTGTTGACACTGCCACCACCTCCACCACCCCAGGACTGGAACTGGACCCCAGCCAGACCATTCAACTCTGTCACCCAGGTCCCACAGAGTTTTCCCACTGAACTTCCATGCTGTTTTTCACATGTAAACTGCCCCCGCTGCTGGTGATTCAGTCCCATGAGGCCTGCTCTGACCCCATCTTTGCTGGCATGGCTCACAATGGACTGTGCTCAACTCCCAGTCCAGTGCAATAGACCCTTCCTGTTGGCCTTCCATGCTGTCCTGGGTTGGAGATTTGCTTCTTTCTGTCATTTTGGGGTTCTGTAGCTCTAGATTTTGTTTAGAATCATTTTTATAGGTATTTGGAGGGGTTTAAGGGAGAACTCAAGCAAGGCCCTTCTCTTACTCTGCCATTTTCCTGAAGGATATTCTTAATGCCAACAAAACAGGATCCTCCATATGATGCTAGTCTTTCACTAGTTACAGTTCTACCAGGGACTTGATGATAGGAATTATAATGTACCTGTCTTGCCAAAACAGAATCTAACATATAAATAGTTCAGAGAATTTTTCCATATGCTTTGAGAGTGAGATAAGGTTTAGGAACTTTTATTTCTGTAATAGTTTTCCATTAATACATCTGAAAGCTCCATTGGAAATATTCTCAATATCTAAATGATATAGTGGAAAGATTGCTGGACTTTAAGTCAAAAAGATCACAATTTAAAGTCTGCCTCTAACTTTTATTAGCTGTGTGATCTAGGGCAAGTCACTTAACCTTTCATCTGCCTCAGCTTCCTCATTTGTGAAAATGAATAATAATAGAACATTATCTTCCAGGGTTGTAGTGAGGATTAAACATGGTAACATTTGTAAAGCACTTTGTAAACCTTAAAATATTCTATAAATGTTATTATTATTTGCTTGGGCGAAAATTAAAGACACACTAACTGTGGGATATTAAAGGTAAATGTTTCCCTAGGAATATCCTCAACCTCTTGTGTTTTTTTCCAGGTTATTCTAATTTTGATTGTTATGAATGACACAATGATATCATCATGATGCTTGCTATTGACATAACATTTGGGATTATCTTCATCTCTCAGACTGCATTTGGGACCCTGGGAAATTCCATCCTCCTGGGCCTTTACATCTTCAATTTTCTCACTGGACACAAGCTGAAGCCCATAGATTTGCTTTTTACCCACCTTGTCTTTGTCAATAATGTGGTACTCCTCTCTAAGGGGATCCTCCTGATGATGGCTGCTTTTGGAACCAACAATTTCCTGGATGATAATGCATGTAAACTTCTTATTTACTTTCACTGAGTGGCCCGGGGTCTTTTTCTCTGTACCACCTCCTTCCTGAGTAGTTTCCAGGCAATTACCATCGATTCTAAGAGCTCCAAATGGGCAGACTTCAAAGTCAGAGCCTCAAAGTTCATTATACCATTCTGTTTTCTCTTCTGGGCACTCAATCTGAGCTCAGTAGTCTAGGGATATTAACAGGAAAAGTTCCCTTGCTGTGACTGAAGAGGAGCAGTATATGACCAGAGGAGGCCCCACAAGCCAGCAGCAAGCCTGCCTCAGTGGATCAGTAGGAAATCTGGAACCCCAGGGTGGAGAAGTTGGAAAGCCTGAACACCAGGATCCCAGGTGTGCCTTTGCACAGCCAGGGGAATTGGCAGACACCAGCATAGATGGGCATCCACCAGCAGCTGAGCTGTGCTCTAGTGGAGCATTAGGGGAGAAGGAGACCTCCAGAGGCCAGATGACCCCTCCCCCACACTTCATGCCACAAGTTTCAGTGTAACACTGGAGAAATGCAGAAAGACCTCACTGGGCCTCAGCATACACCAGCCAGCCCTAGCTCAGCACGAGGGTAAACTACATAATTATATAGCTTCCAACTGCCAGAACCGGAAGTGACAGCACACAAAGCCAGTAACCAGACCCTTAGACCCTAGGACAAGAAATGTGGGACAAGGCCCCTGTGCCCCAGAAGGAGTGATCCACTTTAAAAGCCAGAGAAAAGGCAATCACAATGAGCAAAAAGCATCCTAGAAAAACAAAGACCATAGATTCTTACAATGGTGACAGGGAAGATCAAAATACAAATTCAGAAGAGGACAGCCTTGACACTATACACACATCTGAAACTTCAAAAGGGAATATAAATTTGTCTCAAGCATAAAAAGCATCCTTGGAAGACCTCAAGAAGGATTTCAAAAGTCAAATTAGAGAAGAAGAATAAAAAATGATCAATGGCTTTAAAAATATAATCGGCAAGATGGAAAAAAAAAATTCACAGAAGAGAACAAATCCTTAAAAAGTAAAATTGGCCAAATGGAAGAGAACATAAAAAAGCTAACTGAATAAAATAATTTGCTAAAATTTAGAATTGGGCAAATAGAAGCTTATGACTCTATGAGGCATCAAAAATTAATCAAACAAAATCAAAAGAATGAAAAAATAGAAGAAAAAATATCTCATTTGAAAAACAATAGACCTGGAAAATAAATCCAGGAGATATAATTTAAGTTTTATATATATATATATAATTGGTCAGTAGATCAATTGGAATTTGGAAAATGGAACCAAATGGAAAGCCATTTAAAAAAGAACCTGAATATTATCTTCTAAGAAACCATCAAGGAAACCTGCTGCGAGGTCCTAGAACCATAGGGTAAAATGTCATTGAAAGAATCTACCAATCACCTGCTGAAAGAGATAATGAATTGAAAATGCCAAATATTGTAGCAAAATTCCAGAATTATCAGGTCAATGAGAAAATACTGCAAGCATCTAGAAAGAAGCAATTCAAATATCATGGAACTACAGTCAGGATAACACAGGACCTTGCAAATTCTATATTTTAAAGACTGGAGGAAAGAGAATATGATACTCTGTAAGGCAAAGGAGCTTGGATTACAACGAAGGATCAACAACCTAGCAAAAATGAATATAATCTTTCAGGCAAGAAGATGGACATTCAATGAAATGGGACTTCCAACCCTTCCTGATGAAAAGGCCAGAGTTCAATGGAAAATTTGATCTTCAAATACAAGACTCAAGAGAGGGATAAAAAGTTAAGTAGGAAAAAAATATATTTTATTCAATAAGAGCAAACTGTTTATGTACCTAAATGGAAAGATACTACTTGTAAATCTTGAGAATTGTATCTTTATTATGCCATTTAAAAGGTATACATAGACAGAGGGGGTAGGTATAAATTAATGATGTGATGAAAAAATAAACCTAATTAAGGATGCAAAGGGGTGGTAAAGAGAGAAGAGGAAAGGATGACACAGAAGAGGGTAAATTACATCACATGAAGAGGCACAAAAACATATTATAACAGAGGGAAAGGAGGGAGTGAGATGAGCATTGTTTGAACTTTACTCTCTTCAGATTTGACTCAAGGAAGAAATATCATATTCAGTTAAGTATAGAAATCTAATTTGTCCTACAGGCAGTAGGACAGGCAAGGTAAAAGAAAAGGGAGTGGGTGGTTAGAATGGAGGGAAGAAGTAGTAATGGAAAAGGGAAAGAAAAGGGAGGGGGGCTAATAGAAGGGAGGGAAAATTGAGGGAGGCAATGGTCAAAAACAAAACTCTTTTGAGGAGGGAAAAGGAGAAGGGAAAAATAAAAGCATAAATGGGGGGGATGGAATAGGATGGAGAAAAACATACAGAAAGTAATGATAAGTGTGAATGTGAATGGGATGAACTCTCCCATAAAATGGAAACAGATAGGAGAATGCATTAAAAATCATAATCCTACAATATGTTATTTATAAGAAACAAATTTTTTAGGTTGTTCCACACAGAACATTCATGTATTTATTTATTTATTTTCTGATTTATTTATATATATTTTAGTTTTCAACATTCATTTCCACAAGATTTGAGTTACAAATTTTTCTCCCTATCTTTCCCCTACACCCCACATCAAAATAGCAAGACTACTATATATGCCTTCCCCAATCTGTTCTCTCTTATATCCTCCCTCATTCCCCCCCCCCAACTTTATAGTAGGGCAAAATGGATTTCTATACTCCAGTCCCTGTATATATAAGAAAAACATTTTGGGGGGCAGAATCAAGATGGTGGAGTAGAAACAGGATTTCCGTGGGGCTCTGGCTCCCACCTCCTCCAATTCATGTAAAAGGTAACTCTGAAGAAACTTTGGAGCTAGATAACCCACAAAATGACACAGAGAAACTAACCTTCCTCTGAGGACAGCCTAGAAGGCTGGCAGGAAGTGGCCAATTCAGTACTCTGGGAGCCAAGCCCAGCCCCACACAAGCTGGAATGTTAGCCTCAGGGTGGGTCTGACCAGCCGCCAGCTGGAGGGACTTCAGAACAACAGAGGCTGTGGCAGTTTCCAGTATTATCAACCCATAGATGCCAAGGACAAAGTGAGTGGTCAATGCAGTATAGATTTTGGGATCCAGTAATTTGGGAGTGTGGTCCAACCTTTATGCCCTGGAGGGAGAAGCTGCTAAGGCTCTGTGGCCATGCAGTTGCTGCCACATGGCAGCTTCAGTTCCTGGCTTGGAGATTGTAAGGGGACTGAGCAACTAGTCTGACAGGTAAACACTCTTGCATTAACCTGCTTGGATCTGGATTGCTGTCTAAAGTGGAGGTCCTGGGGTGTTGCAATGTAATGTCAAGGAAAGGTAACTTCCCAAGGTTCAAAATACCAGCATAGGTGCTCTCCATTTTATTCAGTGACCAACCAAGAACAGAGAAGATCAAAACATGACATCATTCAAAATACAGCATTTACTAAGTGTGATTAAATAATCTCCAAGTATTACCCCACCCCAGGACCTTCCATTCATTCAATCAATTACAAAGTCCCTGTTCTAAATACTACTCCACCCCTAGGCTGTACCTTCATTTGGTCCATCACTAAGCCCCTCTTCTCAAATGGAGATTAGTTTCCAATCTAAGTAAAGTACATTCATTTGTTCAACCATAGAACACAAAAAGGTCAAAAGTTCCCCACCCCTGGATCACAATTGAATCTACCCCAGAGTTACATCAAGTTTAATGGAGGTCTTTTAATACCCAAATGGAGGTCTTTTCTTCATCTTGACACCAGGCAAGTTCTCAGCAATCTTAGTTCCTGTGGAGACAAGGCTTAGCAAGGCCACAAGATACATTGCCAGTCTCTTCATTGATTCATGCTCTGTCAGCAGAACAGTCCTAGAACCCCTGAAAACATTAGCAAAGCCCTCTCCCAGGATTTCTGTAAACATACAACAAGAAAATCCTTCTTCAGGGCTTCTGAACCAACAGAAAGGTTCCCAGACCCCTGCAACAACAGCACTGT
>NW_027187338.1:109631-158802 GCF_028583685.1 Petaurus breviceps papuanus
CACCAGTGGACAGTATTCACTCTCTGTCTGCAGGATAGTCTCAGGAGCTCTTAGCCAACAGCCAGGTTCCAGGACTTCTTCAACAGGACTGTCTTTCACCAATGGACAAATCTGGCAAAACAACATCAAAACAGACAGACAAAGTACCAGCAAAACAGCCATGTCTCCTCAGTCCTTGGCAGCTCCGGGGGCAGGTCTCAAAAGTCCAGGGCAATTCAAAGTGGCCCTCAGCAATGCTCTCAGTCTCTCTCTCTGCCTCCACGAGGGTGCTGCTTCTGAAAAATTCTTCTGCCTCTCTCTTGTGTCTCTCCAAATCTACATCACCAGCTCCTCCCAGTTCAGGACTCTCTTTTTACATCAACAAGTCCATCCCACAGGTGGGATTAACAAGCTCTGGGTTTTAACACAATCAATTTGAAAACCAAGCCAATACAGGGGGATCTTTATATTCCATTACTATCACAGGTGTGTGACCAGTTTGCCAGAATACGTGGAGGCATCAGAGAGGGCACCTAACTAATACCTTCAGCAGCTGAGAAAACCCCAGTGATTGGGATATAGCTCCCCTCTTTGGTAGCAGAGTCCTGTTGTGGCAAAAAGTTTAAAAGTCAAGTAATTGAGTGGCAACATGAGCAAACAAGGGAAGCAAAGCAAGCAGAGCAACCCAACTTTACACTCCTATTTTGGGGACAAAAGGGTCAAAGCATGGAACAGGAGGAATACAATGAAGTCAGAACACCTGCAGCAAAAGCTTCCAAGAAAAATACAAGCTGGTTACAGGCCATAGAGGACCTTAAGAAATATTTTTAAAAGCAAATAAGAGAAGTAAAGGAAAAATTGGGAAGATAAATGAGAGCAATGCAAGAAAATTATGAAAAGAGAATCAACTACCTGACTGAAGAAAATAACACCTTAAAAAATAGACTAACTTACACGGGAAAAGAGGCTCAAAAAGGCAATGAGGAGAGGAATGCCTTAAAAAGCCAAATTTGCCAGATGTAAAAAGAATCTCAAAAGCAGGGGTAGTGTAAAGCCAAGCACAAGCAGCTTTCCAGAGGGCTGTTTTTGTGAATAGGTTTAAGTTTCTGATCACTGATCAGAACTGAACTCTGTGTTTATTCAGCAATGAGGAGAGGAATGCCTTAAAAAGCCAAATTTGCCAGATGTAAAAAGAATCTCAAAAGCTCACTGAAGAGAATCATTCCTTCAGAATTAGATTGGAGCAAATGGAAGCTAGTGCCTTTATGAGAAATCAAGATACTATTAAACAGATCCAAACAAATAAAAATAGAAGGCAATGTGTGATATCTCATTAGAAAAACCACTGACCTGGAAGATAGATCCAGGAGAGAGAATTTAAAAATTATTGGACTACCTGAAAGTCATGATCAAAAAAGGAACCTAGAAATCATCCTTCAAGAAATTCTCAAGGAAAATTGCCCTGATGTTTTAGAACCAGAAGGCAAAATAGAGGTTGAAAGAATCCACCCATCACCTCCTGAAAAAGATCCCCAAAATAAAACTTCTAGGAATATTATAGCCAGGTTCCAGAATTCCCAGATTAAGGAGAAAATATTACAAGCAGCCAGGAAGAAACAATTTGAATATTGTGGAAACACAATCGGGATAACACAGGATCTGGCAGCTTCGACACTGAGGGATTGAAGGGCTGTGAATATGATATTCCAGAGGTCAAAGGAGCTGGGATTAAAACCAAGAATAAGCTACCTAGCAAAACTCAGTATCATGTTTCAGGATAAAATATGGTCATTCAGTGGAACAGAGGAACTTCAAGCATTCTTGTTGAAAAAAACAGAGTTGAATAGAAAATTTGACATTCAGATACAAGAAGCAAGAGCAGCATGAGAAGGTAAATAGGGAAAAGAAATCATAAAGAACTTATCAAAATTGAAATATTTACATCCCTACAAGGAAAAATGATAATTGTAACTGATGAAACTTTTCTCAGTATGAGAATAGTTAAAGGGAATATATATATGTGTGTGTGTGTGTGTGTGTGTATACATATATGCACATACATATATCTATATATATATGTGTATATATATATATATATATATATGTGTAGAGGTAATAGACATAGACAGAGGGCACAGGACCAATTTAATAGGAAGGGATGATACTTAAAAGGTGAAATTAAGAGGTGAGAGAGGAATATAATGAGAGGAGATGGGGAGAGACAGAAAGGGTAAACTATCTCATATAGAAGAGGCAAGGGAAAATGGTTACAATGGAGGGAAGAACAGGAAGGCAAAAGGGAATTGGTCAACCTTATTCTCATTGTATTTGGCTTAGGGAATGACCTACACACTAAATAGGGTATCTCACCCTACAGGAGAGTAAGGGGGAAGGGGATGAGAGGAGGGATGATGGAAGGGAGGGTAGGCTGGGGGGGAGGGAAGTTGGAAGCACCCACTTTTGAAAAGGGACAGGATCAAAGTAGAGAATAGAACAAGTGGGAGGTGGGATAGGAGGGAGGGAAAATATAGTCAGTCTTTTACAATTTATCCACTATGGAAATGTTTTGCACAGCTACACATGTACAATCTTTATTGAATTGCTTATCTTCCCAGTAAGGGTGGGTGACAAGGGAGGAAGGGAATGAATCTGGAATTCAAACTTTTTAAATCAAATGTTTAAATATATATATTATTAATATTATTTTACATGTAACTGGAAAATAAGACATACAGGCACTGCAGCATAGAGATCCACCATGCTCTACTCGAAAGTTGGAGTGGGTATGGGAGAAGATATGGGAGAGGGCTGATTGGAGGAGGGAATATCCAATGGGATCAGTATTTTGGGGTGGTGGGTAGGGGAAAAATGGGGAGAAAATTTGTAACTCAAAATTTTGTGGAAATGAATGAAGTAAACTAGAAGCTAATAAAGCATTTGATTAAAAAAAATAAAATGAGCCATACTAATCAACTAAAAAAACACATTTGAAACAGGGAGATACACACAGGGTAAAGGTGAAAAGCTGGAGTATGATATATTATGCTTCAGCTGTTGTTTACAAAAAGCAGGGGTAGTGTAAAGCCAAGCACAAGCAGCTTTCCAGAGGACTGTTTTTGTGAATAGGTTTAAGTTTCTGATCACTGATCAGAACTGAACTCTGTGTTTATTCAGCAATAAACTAAAGCAAAACATTCACAGAAACCAAAGTTCAATATTCACAGCAATATAATATAACAACTTACTACTAAAGTGGCCACATATTCTTAAACAAAAGATACCATTTAGTAAGTCACAGTCTGAATCAATCAATATAAAGCATCCATCTAAAGTCTTCTTCCATCTTGATTGGACTCTGGCTTCCAATCATCCTTAACTCAATCATCCTTAAGGAGTACAAAATACAAAATACACAGGTCTCCCACCCCTAGGTCACAGTAAATCATGATCTTGTTAGTCAGCACTAAGTACCCAAGGAAAGGTCCTTTCATCTTGATTTGAGGATGACTCCCAAACTACATGGTTCCTCTTCCATGCTCCCAGCTCTTGACTGAATTCACCCAACTGTCACCTGGATTCACAGGTACGCAGTTATCAACTCCTGGTACAGCTCCTGGTCCAGCTACACATGTCAAGTTTAGCAGAACCACAACAACATTCACACACATTGCTGGCAACATCATCAATTCACTTTCTGCCTGGGAAATTAACACAGATCCACAAACAGGGTCTTGGTCTGAGAAATCAACAAAAATCATCAGTAAAGTCCCAGGAAAACATCAGTAAAACCTTCCTTCAGGACTTCTGTAAACAGACAAGAAGAAAGTCCTCTTTCAGGGCTTCTTTTTTTTGCCTTTTTGGAGAGGCAATTGGGGTTAAGTAACTTGTCCAAGGTTACACGGCTAGTTTTTCTGTGTGTGGGTGATGTGTCTGAGGCTGGAACCAAAATCGGGTCCTTCTGACTCCGGGGCCAGTGCTTTAGTCACTGTGCCACCTAGCCACCCCCTTTCAGGGCTTCTGAACCAGCAGTAAGGTCCCAGGGCTTCTGTAACAGCAGCAACATCCTCTGTCAGCAGGCATGTCTGACAAAGTAACATCAACACAGACAGACAAAGTGAGAGCAATTTTTTCCAGTTCTGCTTGGTCCCGGCTTGTGCTCCTGTTTGCATATGGCAAGTTCCTCCCACTGTGGGCTTCAGAGGTTCTGTTTCTAACAAAGACTTGATATAATCACAGGCAAGGCTCAAAGACACTTGAAGAGCTGAAACAAGGAGCTAAGTACTCCTTGTCATTACAGGTGGCAATCTTAATCTCAGGCAAAGAAAAAGCAAAAATAGATCTCATCAAAAGACATAAGGAAGGAAAAAATTTCCTGCTAAAAGGCACCATAGAAAATGAAATAATATCATTACCAAACATGTATGCACCAAGTAGTATAACATCCAGATTATTAAAGGATAAGTTAAGGGAGTTATAGAAAGAAATAGATAGCAGAACTATACTAGTGGGGGACCTCAACTTCCCCCTCTCTGAACTTAATAAATCTAACCTCAAAACAAATAGTAATGAAGTTAAGGAGGTGAATAGAATTTTAGAAAAGGTAGCTATGGTGGACATCTGGAGAAAACTTAATGGGGATTGAAGGGAATATACCTTTTTCTCAGCAGTACATGGCACATACACAAAAACTGACCATATATTACGGTATAAAATCCTCACAATCCAGTGCAGAAAGGCAGAAATATCAAATTCATCCTTTTTAGATCATGATGCAATAAAAATTATTTGTAATAAAAGATCATGGAGAGACAGACAAAAAATTAATTGAAAACTAAATAATCCTAAACAATGAGTGACTCAAGCAACAAATCATAGAAACAATCTATAAATTCATTCAAGAGAATGACAATAAAAAGACAACTTACCAAAACTTATGGGATGCAGTGAAAGTGGTTCTTAGGGGAAGTTTTATATTTCTGAATGCTTACATGAATAAAATAGAGAAAGAGGAGGTCAATGAATTAGGCATGCAACTGAAAAAAAATGAGAAAAAGAACAAATTAAAAATTCTCAATTAAATAACAAATTAGAAATCCTGAAAACCAAAGGAGATATTAATAAAATTGAAATTAAGAAAACTATTGAACTAATAAATAAGACTACAACCTGGCTTTAGAGGGGAAAAAACAATAAAATTGATAAAGCTTTGGTTAATTTGATTTAGAAAAAAGAAAAAAAACAAATCACTAGTATCAAAATGAAAAGGGTGAATTTGCCATCAATGAAAAGGAAATTAAAACAAAAATTAGGAATTATTTTTGCCCGACCATATGTCCATAAATTTAACAATCTTAATGAAATGGATGAATATTTACAAAAATATAAATTTCCCAGACTAACAGAAAAGGAAGAAAAATACTTATAGAGCCCCATATCAGAAAAAGAAATTGAACAAGTTGTCAACGAACTCCCCAAGAAAAATTCTCTTGGGAGAGATGAATTCTATCAAACATTTAAAGAGCAATTAATTCTAATACTATATAGACCATGTTTGGAATATTGGTGGAGTCCTATCAAAAAAATTTTTATGATAAAAATATGGTACTAATGCCTAAATTAGGAATAGTCAAAACAAAGAAAATTATAGACTAATTTCCCTAATGAATAGAGATGCAAAATTTCTAAATAAAATATTGGCAAAAAGATTACAGCAACGTATCATGAGAAGGATATACTTTGATCAGGTAGGATTTATACCAGGAATACAGGACTCGTTCAGAATTAGGAAAACTATCAGCATAATTGACCATATCAACAACATAACTAAGAGAAACCAAAAGATTATTTCAATGGATGCGGGAAAAGCTTTTGACAGAATATAACACCCTTTCCTATTAAAAAAAACTCTAGAAAGCATATGATTAAGTGGAGCCTTCATTAAAATTATAAGTAGCAACTACCTAAAACCATCAGCAAACATTATATGTAATGGGGATAAGGTAGATGCATTATAAGTAAGATCAGGGGTGAAATAAGGATATCCATTATCACCACTGTTATTAAATATGGTACTAGAAATATTAGTTTTAGCAATAAGAGAAGAAAAAGAGATTGAAGAAATTAGAATGGACAAAGGAGAAACTAAGTTATCACTCATTGCAGATGATATGAGAGAATATACTTAGAGAATCCTAGAGAATAAATTTAAAAACTACTTGAAATAATAAATGCCTTTAGCAAAGTTTCAGGATATAAAATAAACCCATATAAATCATCAGCATCTCTATATATTACTAACAAAACCCAACAGCAAGAGCTAGAAAGAGAAACCCCATATAAAGTTACTTCAGACTTTATAAAATATTTGGGAGTCCACCTGCCAAAACAAACCCAGGAGCTATATGAATACAATTACAGAACACTTTTCACACAAATAAAGTCAGATCTCAGTGGTTGGAAAAATATGAGTTGATCATGGGTAGGCTGAACTAATATAATAAAAATCACAAATCTACCTAAATTAACTTACTTATTCAGTGCCATACCAATCAAACTACCAAAAACTTATTGTATAGAACTAGAAAAAATATCATAATTAATCTGGAAGAACAAAAGGTCCAGAATATCAGGAGAATTAATGAAAAAAAATACTATGGAAGGTGGTTTAGCCATACCAGATTTTAAATTACTTTATAGCACAGCAATCATCAAATCTACTTGGTACTGGCTAAGAAACAGAAGGGTAGATCAATGGAATAGGTTAGGTACACAAGACACAGTAGTCAATGACTATAGAAATCTGCTGTTTGATAAACTAAAAGACTCCACCTTCTGGGATAAGAACTCACTATTTGACAAAAACTACTGGAAAAACTAGAAAACAGTATGACAGAAACTGGGCATAGACCAACATCTGAAACAATATACCAAAATAAAGTCCAGATGGGTAGAAGATTTAGGTATAAAGGCTGATAATATAAACAAATTAGGGGAACAAGGAATACTTTGTCTGTTCGATTTATGTAGAATGTAGGAATTTATGACCAAACAAGAGATAAAGAACATCATATAATGCAAAATTGAAAATTTTGATTATGTTACATTGAAAAGTTTTGAACAAAGTCAATGCAACCAAGATTAGGAGAGAAGAAGAAAACTGGGAAAGAATTTTTACAGCTAGTGTTTCTGATAAAGACCTCATTTGTAAAATAGAGAACTGAGTCAAATTTACAAGAATACAAGTCATTCCCCAATTGATAAATGGTCAAAGCATATGAACAGGCAGTTTTCAGGGGAAGAAATTAAAGCTCTCTATAGTCATACGAAAAAATGCTCTAAATCACTATTGATTACAGAAATGCAAATCAAAACAACTCTTAGTTACCACATTTCACTGGTCAGATTGCCTAACATGACAAGACCGGAAAATGAGAAATGTTGGAAAAGATTTGGGAATGTTGGAACACTAATTCATTGTTGGTGGAGCTGTGAGTTGATCCAACCATTCTGAAGAGTAATTTGGAACTATGCCAAAAGGACTATAAAAATGAGCATATCATTTAACCCAGCAATAACACTTCTAGGGCTGTTTTCCAAAGAGATCATAAAAATTGGAAAAGGACCCACATGTACAAAAATATTTATAATGGCTCTTTTCGTGGTGGCCAGCCAAGAACTGGAAATTGAGGGATTTCCCTCAATTGGGGAATGACTGTACAAGTTGTGGTATATGAATGTAATGGAATACTATTGTGCTATAAAAAATGATGAACAGGTTGACTTCAGAAAAACCTGGAAAGATTTATATGAACTGATGCTGGATGAAGTGAGCAGAACCAAGAGAACACTGTACACAGTAACAGGCACAGTGTGTGATGGCTGATTTCGATGGACTTAGCCCTTCCCAGCATTAGAAGGACCCAAAACAATTCCAAAGGATTCATGACAGAAAATGCTATCCATATCCAGAAAAAGGACTATGGTGTCTCAATGAAGAACAAAGCATATTATTTTCTGTGTTTTTTTTTGGGGGGGGGCTTTTTTTTTCTTTCTCCTGATTTCTCCCATTCATTATAATTCTTCTGTACAGTACGATTAATGTGAAAATAGGAATGTTTATGTAGAGTTTTATCAGATTGCCTGCCATCTTCTGGAGTGAGGAGGAGAAAATTTGAAACATATGGAAGTGAATATTGAAAACTAAAAATAAATAAATTAACTTTAAAAAAGAAAGTCTTCTATATTATTGAATAGCCATTTTTTCTCCTGAAGTACTCAGGAAGTACTGAAATACTCAGTATTTCTCAGTATGTGATTTTTGGCTGTAATCCTAACTCCTTTGCTCTCTGAAAATCATATTCCAAGCCCTCCGATTCTTTAATGTAGGAGCTGTTAAAACTTATGTTAGCCTGACTGCAACTACACAATACTTCAATTGTTTCTTTCTGGCTGCTGGCAATACTTTTTCCTTGACCTGGGAACTATAGAATTTGGATATGATATTGTTTGGAGGTTTAATTTTGGGATCTCTTTCAGGACATGGTCAGTGGATTCTTTCAATTTCTGTTATATTCTCTGGTTCTAGAATATCAGGGCAGTTTTCCTTGATAATTACTTGAAAGATGATGTCTAGGCTCTTTTTTTTATCATGGCTTTCATATACTTCAATAATTTTTAAATTTTTTCTCCTGGATCTATCATTTCCAGGTGAGTGGTTTTTTTCAATGAGATATTTCACATTGTCTTCTATTTTTTCATTCTTTTGATTCTGTTTGATTTTTTTTCTTGGTTTATCATAGTCATTAGCTTCCATTTGATCAATTCTCATTTTTAAGGAATATGTTCTTCAATGAGACTTTTTACCTCTTTTTCTATTTGCTCAATTTTAGTATTTAAAAAAGTATTTTTCTTCAATGATTTTTTTGGTGTCTTTTTTTCCCACTTTATCAATTGTCCTTTTTAAGGCATTCTTCTCCTCATTGGCTTTTTCCCAACACCAGAAAGCCAAATCCATCATAACAACAAAGAAATCTATACACAATAACAATGCAGGGGGCACTGCCATCCCCAAGTCTTCCCCCTGCCAGGGCCTTCCCATAAATGGACATTCACAGGTCACTGCCTCTTTCCTCTCTCTCTGTTAGTTCTAACTACTCTGACCAACTTCCTCTTAGTTTTACTCCACCCTCCCTGCTCCTTCCTTCCTGTTCCACTCATTCAACAAGCTCCTCCCATGACAGACTCATATGACTCAGGCTTCCATGTGACTCAAACAGGTCACATGGGCCTATTAATGGATGGCAAAGATCTTCCCATTAAACAAAAATACATTAACAATATATTAGGAAAGAATCCACAAAATGACACAGAGAAGCTAACCTCCCGCTGAGGACAGCCCGGCAGGCTGGCAGGAAACGGCCAGTGCAGTGCTCTGGTAGCTGAGCCCAGCCCCTCATGAACTGGAGCTTTTAGCCCCAGGGCAGCCTGACCAACCACCGGCTGGAGAGACTTCAGATCACCAGCAGCTGTGGCAGTTTCCAGAATTATCAACACATAGATGTTAAGGGAAAAGTGAGAGGTCAGTGAAGTGTGGACTTTTGGATCCAGTAGTTGAGAGTGCCGTTGGGCTTTGTCCTTGGGTGGGGAGAAGTAGCTGAGGTGCTGCGGCCATGCAGCCACTGCCACATAGCAGCTTCAGCTCCTGGCCTGCAGAGTGTATGGGGTTTAAGAGACCATTGAGAGGGGTAAACATTCTTGCTTTAACCTCCTTGGATCTGGATTGTGGTCTAGGGTGGAGGTCCTGGGGTGTGCGACCAGCTTGCCAGAGCATGTGGAAGCTTCATAGAAGGCACCCAACTAATACCTTCAGCAGCTGAGAAAACCCCAGAATTTGTCACAAAGCTCCCCTGACTGGTGGCAGAGTTCTACTGTGGCAAAAAGCCCAGGGGTCAAGTGATTGAGTGGCGACATGAGCATATGAGGGAAGCAAAGCAAGAAGAGCAACCCAACTTTACACTCCTATTTTGGGGACAAAAGGGTCAAAGCATGGAACAGGAGGGAGACAGTGAAGTCAGAACTCTTGCACCAAAAGCTTCAAAGAAAAATATGAGCTGGTTACAGGCCATAGAAGACCTTAAGAAGCAAATAAGAGAAGTGGAGGAAAAATTGGGAAGAGAAATGAGAATGATGCAAGAAAATTATGAAATGAGAGTCAACAGCATGACTGAGGAAAATAGCACCTTAAAAAGTAGACTAACTCAAATGGCAAAAAAGGCTCAAAAAGGCAATGAGGAGAAGAATGCCCTTAAAAGCCGAATTTTCCAGATGGAAAAAAGAATCTCAAAAGCTCAATGAGGAGAATCATTCCTTCAGAATTAGATTGGAGCAAATGGAAGCAAGTGACTTTATGAGAAATCAAGATGCCATTAGACAGATCCAAACAAATGAAAGAATAGAAGGCAATGTGTAATATCTCACTGGAAAAACCACTGACCTGGAAAATAGATCTAGGAGAGATAATTTAAAAATTATTGGACTACCTGAAAGTCATGATCAAAGAAAGAACCTAGAAATCATCCTTCAAGAAAATCTCAAGGAAAACTGACCTGATGTTTTAGAACCAGAGGCAAAATAAAGGTTGAAAGAATCCACCGATCACCTCTTGAAAAAGATCCCAAAAAGCAAACTCCTAGGAATATTATAGCCAGGTTCCGGAATTCCCAGATCAAGGAGAGAATATTATAAGCAGCCAGGAAGAAACAATTTGAATATTGTGGAAATACAATCAGGATAACACAGGATCTGGCAGCTTCCACACTGAGGCATCAAAGGGCTTGGAATATGATATTCTGGGGGTCAAAGGAGCTGGAATTCAAACCAAGAATCACCTACCCAGCAAAACTGAGTATCATGTTTCAGGAGGAAATATGGTCATTCGCTGGAATAGAGGACTTTTAAGTATTCTTGATGAAAAAACTAGAGTTGAATAGAAAATTTGCCATTCAGATACAAGAAGCAAGAGAAGATAAACAGGGAAAAGAAATCATAAAGAACTTATCAAATTTGAATTATTTACATTCCTTCATGGAAAAATGATAATTGTAACTGATGAAATTTTCCTCAGCACGAAAAAAGTTGAAGGGAATATATATATATATATATGTGTGTGTGTGTGTGTGTGTGTGTGTGTGTATGTCTATATAGGAGGGTATGGGTGTGTATGAATACATATGTGAATGTGCATATATGTGTGTACATGTATACATAGACAGAGGGAACAGGACCAATTTAATAGGAAGGGATAATACTTAAAAGTTGAAATTAAGAGGTGAAAGAGGAATATAATGAGAGGAGATGGGGAGAGACAGAATGGGGTAAACTATCTCATATAGAAGAGGCAAGGGAAAATGGTTACAATGGTGGGGAAGAACAGGAAGGCAAAATGAAATAGGTCAACCTTATTCTTATTGAATTTGGCTTAGGGAGGGAATGACATACACACTAAATAGGGTATCTCACCCTATAGGAGAGTAGGGAGGAAGGGGATGAGAGGGGGGATGATGGGAGGGCAGGCTGGGGGGGAGGGAAATTGGAATATTCTGTTGGACCGCTATTTTGGGGCGGTGGGTAGGGGAAAAACAGGGCGAAAATTTGCAACTCAAAATCTGGCAGAAATGAGTTATGTAACCCAGAAGTTAATAAAGCATTTGAAAAAAAAAATATTAGGCCCCAAGATCTTTTGTATCCATCACATAGGTCAATGGGATTTTAGGGGTAACTGGGGTCAACAGAATTTTACGACAATATAACAGGAATAACACAAAATAAGAACATAAAACAATATTTTAGGGTGGGATTTGAGCACAAGCACCCCATCACTCCCTCCTCAAAAGAATGGGACCCCAAATCTTGGCATAAGGGAAGAAGGTCTCTAATTCCTGCTGAAATTGGACATAGAGCTGTCCCTGACCCAAGAGGTCTCATTCAAGAGGTCAGTTCTTTAGCTGGCATCTGGAACTTGATTGATGTCATGTTCAAGGGTGACACATCACAGTCATGGGCAGGGGTTGACATGCAGCTTGAGGGATAAATTATCTGCAGGTAGACTAAGCTGCAGGAAACAAATTTAACAAACAAGTTTAATAGACAAAAAGCCAAAAAATAACAAGGAGACAATAACATGAAATGGAGTAAATATAGGCTCAGTCATGCTTCTGGAGTCAATCAACCCACTATTATAGCCTCATTCATGGTAGAATATATGAGTTAAGGGTACAATTTGGTAATCATCTTCTCCTGAATAAACAAAAGTTACAGTATTATCTTTCCTATGTGCTATAATTCCCAAAGCCTTTGGAATATCATCTGGCTTCTTCTTTACCCATAATTTAACTACCAATTTTATTCCATCAGTAGAACCAAACCCTTCAGTTGCTCTAGTAGTTATTTCAGGAGGAGAGTCAATTTTCATGAGGGGGTATTGTTTCACAAGGAATAATAATCACTTTAACTATTCTATCATTTTTAGAAAACTGAATAGGTTCTTCACCTCAATTTTAGAATGTCACAATAATTTCTCCATGATAATTAGAATCTATTACTCCAGCCAATACATGTATTCCTCAAACTGCTCATCCTGATTTAGGTAATATCCATCCAAAATGATTCTTAGGCATTCTCGTACATATTCCAGTGGAGATTTTTCTTATTTCTTTTCTATCCCACCAAAATTCCTCTAAACAATGTAAATCATATCCTACCATACCAGGTGTCCCTGCGTATGTTGCTGGGACATCTTGCCTTACAGTCCAATAAACAATATTTTGGATCTTATATGTTTGTTTTCTCATTTGCAGATTTACGGTCATCATTCTGGCTAGAGGTGTGCTTCCTCCCAATGGTCTATTGTTCAGATTACATAAAGCAGTGAACAAATTATCCTTCAAATGTTGATATGAAATATTAGAACTTAATTTCTTTAACTGTTCTTTCAATAATCCATTCAAACCATTCTTTCAATTAACCCAGATGCATGTGGATAATGTGAAATATGATATATCTATTCTATATTGTTTAATATACAGTATCTCTTCATTTCATTACCTTTGAAATGTGACCCAATTGTTACTTTGAATCTGCATTGGGGATCCATAATATAGACTTATGATATCTAGAGTTGTACAGGTGTTTCTCTGGTCACATTCTATAAGGACAAGCCTCTAGTATACCTGAATAGGTGTCAACACAAGTACATATAAATTTTTATCCTTTATCTTGGGGTATGGGTCCAATATAATCCATCTGCCAGATTTGGCCTGGAACTTTTCCTCTTGCTATGTCTCCAATTTCTACCTGAGGAACAGTTCGATTCTTTTCCAGTTGACATATATGACATTCCTCTACTACTTGTTTTAAGAATGAAGGAGAGATACTAATACCTCTATTTTGTGCCCACTGGTGTGTGGCCTGCACCCCTAAATGGCTGACCATTTGATGGACCCATTTTGCTAGTACAAGATAATCAGTTGGTGTTGGGGTAGGGGCAAAATGTTGAGCAGAAATCTTTATTAGTTGATTAACACATGCATTGTACTCATGTTTTGGTATGGTGAGGGTCACCTGAGCATCTACATTAAAAATTGACAAATTAGTAACCAAAGACCTGTCACATATATTTTCCCATAATTCTTTGCCCCAGACTTGTTTGCCATGAATTTCCCAATTTTTATTTTTCCACATGGGCATCCATGTAGTTAATCCACTGAAAACAACTCATGAATCAGTAAATATAGGACACTATCCCCCTTGTTCTGTTTTAACATCTTGATGTGCTGCCATAAGATCAGCATATTGACTGCTTCCACCTGTCTCAGTACTTTCCAAAGTCTGCCTAGTACATGGGTTATAGGCTACCACTTTCCAGCATCATTTCTGGACCAAATATTCCGCTGTCCTGTCAGTAAACCATATATAGTTCTTTTCTTCTTCAACTAATCCATCATATCCCTCATTCCATTTTACCAAGGACTATACCAACTGTTGCTTTGGTTGAGAGGATGTACCATTTCTCTCAGTATTTATATTTGCTATGGATTCATGTAGAGCAGAAACTCCACTTTTGCCTGTTGTAGATCTATTTTGAATATACCATTTCCACTTAATTATGCTAGCCTCTTGTGCATGTCCACTTCTGTGACAAGCTGGGGTACTCATGACCCAGGTCATAATTGGGATTCCAGGCCTTAATATTACTTCGTGGCCCAGAGTCAGTTGCTCAGTCTCTACCAAAGCCCAATATGAAGCTAACAACTGCTTTTCAAAAGGAGTATATTGAACTCCAAATGAAGGGAGTTTCCTAGGCCAAAATCCTAAGGGTACATTTTGACTTTATTGTTTTCACCATAAACTACAATTTGCATATTCATCCTATACAGTCACTTGTAATTCCACTGAGCCACTCTACATAGACTATAAATCTAGGGCCAATTGTATAGCAGACTTGGTTTCTTCAAAAGCTTTCCTCTCCTCAAGTCCCCAGTTGAATACATATTTCTTCCTAGTAACTTTATATAAGGGTTTCGAAATCTGCTCCAGATGCAGAATGTGGTGCCTTCAATATCCAAATAATTGTGTAAACTTTGGGGCCTCTTTCTTATTGGTAGGGATAGGAAAATCCTGAATCTTTTGTCAGGCTTGCAGGAGAACCTCTCACATTCCATTGTATTCCCCAAAATTTTACAGTTTGAACTGGCCCTTGAATCTTTGCAGGGTTAATTTCCCATCCTTTGCTTTTCATATGTTCAATTAAAAGTGTCAAACTCTTCTCCACTTTTTTTAAATTTTTTCCCTATATCATAATATCATCTATATAGTGGGTAAACTGTACACCAGGTAGCTCTAATTCATCCAAATGTTCAGCCATATTCCTATGACAAATGATGGGGCTATGCAGATATCCTTGTGGCAAACAGTAAAAGTATATTGCCTACCCTGCCAAGTTAGAGCAAACTGGTCCCATTGCTTAGAATCTATTGGGATAGTAAAGAAAACACTGGATAAAACAATAACTGTGTACCAAGTCCCATCATATTTCTGGATCCTTTCTATTAATGTAATAGTGTCTGGAACAGCAGCATACAAGGAGTCACATTACTCAATTGTCTATAATCCACTGTCATTTTCCATGTTCCATATGACTTTTGTACTGGCCAGACAGGATTATTCCCTCCAGTAGTTGTAGGGACTAACACTCCTGCCTCAATATATTCCTTTATCATACTGGTAATTTCATCTTGCCCACCTGGCACATAATACTACTTTAAAGTAATTAAGTCAGAAGGTTCAGGTAAAGTGATTGGGTTAATTTTTTTTCCACTAAAACTGTATTAATTCCTATTTTCCTTACTGCAAATTAGTATTTTCTGTCAGGCAAATTTAGAGTCATATCTCTCAATATATCTATTCCAATTGGTACAATTACCATGGTATATTCTTTCTTAGGTAATTGTCCAATTTTCATCATTAGTTTGACTTTTCTGGCTGATATGTCAGCCCCTCCCAGTCCTGTGATGGCATTAGGATTTCCATGTGTGAATTTATCAGGGTTCCCATATATAATGGAGACCTCCTTCCCATTATCTATTAATGTTTTAGTTACAGTATTTGAACTGGTTTTCCAATATATAGACAAATTGATATGGGGTCTGTAATCCTATCTGTGTATTTTTTTAATCTGAACTGAGACTTGGCCAATTTCCTATTCTCACTGAAGGTGTGACAAACTTCAATACAAGGATTCAGGAGGATCTGTAGGGGCAGTTCTTACCTCCCTGTTCTGCCTAATATTAAATCCCTTTTCTCAGTACATTTTATATAGTTCCTTAGTTGGAATACCAACTATTCTTCCAAAATCTACCCCTGCTCTCAATAGAGCAGTAAACAATTCTTTTCTTATCTATCTATTCTGACTTTGGATCTGCTGGCTATTTGCTCTTCTCTCTTGAGGAAATTTCTTTTCCCCATCCCCCTAAGTCACTTAACCATGAAATCTTATCCAGCACCTCAGAATGAGGTGCCCTGTTTTCCCATTTAGTAGAGTCTGAATTAGGTGCTTATAAGTAGGAAGAGCCATCTTCACTATGCTATTTCTATGAGAAACTGCTAAAGGGGTGCCATGATAAGCCTCGGAATCTCCCATCATTACTGTTGTCTTGATCACCTCCTCCTTTAACTTTCTCATACAGTCCCTAAGCAAATACCAGGGTCAATCTTCACTAGGTGCATAAAGTCAGTAGGATACTGCCTATTGGATCCATTTGCTGCTAAAGCTAACAGATTAATCTCATTGTTACCTCCTTGCATATGGTAATCCCTAAAAGCTTGTTGTACAAAAGAATTCTGACTAATGCCTATACATTTCAAGCAATCTGCATCATCTGTTGATACTTCTTTGGTCCCTTCATCATTGATTCTAATTATCTAAGACACTAATGCTTCTCCCATCCTTTGGGTGAATCAACTTAATATATCAGTGACCTGCTGCTGAGTAAATTCCTCAATTATTTCCCTAAACATGGTGTGGCTCCCCTGGTTCTCTTGCTTTCCTCTTAGTTTTGGACAAACTTCCACATTAGAAACTTCATTTAACTTTGTTTCATTTTCCTCCCATGCATCCTCCTGGCAGGTGTTTGGGGCCCCATCAAGCCCAGTCTCTGCAAGGGCTTGCATGTACCTTCTTTTTGTTACTTTTTTGCTTCTTTTTGAGAACTAAATACACTAAAGCCTTCTCTTCTTCCACATGAGACTTTCCACCTTGCTCTTCCAAAGGAAAGTTCACATGCTGTAACATAGAAAGCTTCTCATGCAAACCGTCCATTTCCCTCTCCATCTGAGTTTTCTCTTCCAGAAGCTTGTCTCTGCTTTTACACATAAGTCTATAATTTATTAGCAAGGCCCAGCCTCCCCTACACACCTCTGCCAATCGTTTCCCCCAGTTTGTATTCCTTGCAAACAGCTTTCCAAATCTCTCTAGGTTCTCCCTTCTGTAGCCTCGATTCCCAGTTTTCACAGAGCCCTGTGCTTTTAGCCCATTCTCCTCCCCTTCCTCCCTCCCTCCTCTCTCTTGCCCTCTCCCTCCTTCCCCTTCTGGATCTTCTGGTTAGGATTCTTGTGGTTTCCTATTGATGTTCCATGCCAGCCACACCATGAAGAAAGAGAAAAGTCAAAAACACCAAACTCTTGGAAAAGTATAATTTCAGAATACCTGATAATAATGATTACCCTTTATGCTCACTCCAATATACATGTAGGTAGCTCTGACTCTCATCTGTATCCCTTCTCAGCTCCTGCTCAGTTTCTCCAGTTCCTGCCATTTAGAACTTCAGACCATGTCTTTTTAAAAACAGCTCTGAAACTGGGTCTTCTGCCACCACAGTCTAGCAATTTTTTTCTTTCTTGGATTTAGTAATTGAACTGGGGGACCTTAGAGGTTATCTAGGTTAACCTTGTTGTTTTACAGGTGAGGAAACTGAGGGAGAGAAAAGAAAAGTGATTTCTTCAGATCACACAAGCTACAAGTGGCAAAATTGGTTCCTAATCTAGATTCTTTGACTCTAAATTCAGGGCTCTGGAGATCCCACCTTTCTAATTTCATTAAGCCTCCTTTTTCCATTTCCTTGTGTCTTGTACCAAAAAGGTACCTAGGAAGCATATCATTGCCAGATTAACCACAATGAAACAGATGCTCTCATCCCTTTCTTCTTTATTCTTTAGTCTGTGCCTGCATGAATCTAAACTCAAAACTATGGTAATAAATTTCAGAAAAATTAATCATATCATTTTAGGCTTTGGCGGAGCAAGCCTAAAATGGAAATGAGGGGATAGTTGCAAGTAAACTAAAAAAATAAAAGAAATTCCTGATTGCAGCATAGGGTTGAAAGAAGGGTAACTCAGGAATGGAAAAGTCAATACCTTTTGGGCTCTCTATATGTTCCACACACGTATACATGCACATGAATTTACAGAGACACAAACACATATGTATGCATGAGTCAGTGACATCAGAGAAATGAGGGATCAGACAATAGCAGATTCTGCTTGTCTCTCCTCCTCCTGTAGAGGGAGACATGAGGACATGATTCTACCGAGTGCCCTGACCAGTATCATCCTACTCAAAGGGATACACTTGAATCTTGTTGGGAAAAGGGACTTGAAACCTTCCAATGTTGTAGCTATGGTTCTTCATATGAAATCAGCCCCTACAGTCCTAACCAAGCAACCCATTTGTCACCAGCACATTTGTGCTAGGCTCTGATACTGTTATGAGGCTTTTATAACTACTTTGTCAGAGCAGAATTAAGTCAATCAATTAATAAATAAACATATATATCAAGGAACTAGGAAAAGCCTAAAAGATTCAAAAAGCCAGGAAAAGATTCAAAAAAGAGCATTATAGGAATGGAAGATGAAACACACAATTAGTAACTATCAGATCAATATTATATTCCCAACAGTTCATCTTGGCTTCACCAAAAGATAAATTCTCAGCACTATTTCTGGATGGTAATAAAAATAATACACTATCACTGCAATGGTGTCATAGGAAGAACTTGTGTCATCTCAAGAAATGTTATCAGTTTCTGGTGTTTTTCTCTAGAATCTGCTGGTTTTGACTTCTAGCTCTGAAAATTCCCCTAAACAAAAGGATAATTCATAATGACATAACACTGAGGTTTTTCTTCTCTCTCAGACTGGAGCTTCAGCCCTGGGCAACTCCTTTCTCCTAGTCCTTTATACTACCACCTTTCTTCCTGGTCCGAGGCTGAGGCCTATACGTTTGCTTCTCATCCAGTTGATTTTTGTTAATGATTTGGCATGTGTCTCCAAAAGGATTTCTCAAACAATAGAAACTCTGGGAATCAACATTTCCCTGGATGCTTTGAGATGTAAACTTGTGTTTTGTTTCATTAGATGAACAGGGGCCTTTTCTATCCATCACCAATCTCCTTGGTGTCTTCTAGGCTATTACCCTCAATCCCAGGAGTTCTAGGTTGATACAACTCAAAGTCAGAGTCCCAAACTACCTTGTCCTTTCTGTGTCTTCTTTTGATCCCTCTATGTACTGACAAATTCCATTTTTTTTGTATCATGAAGGATTCATGAAGTAGAAAAAAACATAACTGAGGTAAAAATTTTGCTTATGGTTTTGTTTCATTGTGTGCCTTAGAATAGAAATTTATAACCACCTTTCTTGATATTGTATATGGGAGTAATGAACTGGACTAGTGGATATATGTACATATATCTCTGTACAGAAACCACTAGAAAGTCCTTTAAATTCATAGCCAGATTTTGCACACTTGCAAGTTCCCTGATCCCACCCCAGACAGGCACTACCCAAATGATGCAGCTACTGTGATCAATTTGTCTTCTTTTGTTCACTCAATTCCCTCCTAGTATTGAATATCTTTTTTAAAGTCACTTTCATGACTGTGCACACCTTTGCCTTCAAGCTTATAGCTCCTTTGTGATAATTGTCAGAGACTCTCAAATCCCTAAAATGGGAGGAATCTCTAGAATATCATTTATCTAAAATAACAAACTGACCTACAGTAATTAGTACAACTTAACTTTTGCAAATAAGTAACAACTAGGCATCTCTTGGAACCAATAGTGTTTTTTATCTACTTTTGTAAAGTATTCCTTTAATAATTAGATCGATGAAGCATTAAAGTTGTAAATTAACTTTTGTAGTATTGCTATCTTTACTATATTAGCACAGTCCATCAATAATCCTTTCAGTCTTCACTAGGCTAAACATCCTCAGTTCCTTTAATTGATCAAACCATGGCAAGGACTCAAGACCCTAGTTGCCTTTTCCTACATGTGCTTGAGCTTATCTGTATCCTTCCTAATTTGTGGTACACCAACCTGAAAATTGTACAATTGATATGACCCGCCAAAAGCAGAATAAAGGGGGAACATATGTATCTCAAAATGTAGCTCAAGGTCACATTAATGTATTTTGTCAGTCATGTATCAAGGCTAAACAAGAACCAGCAGGCACGGGAGGAAAAAAAGAGGTAACCTTTAAACCTTCCTCCCTTTACCCCTGAAAGTTTTAGTATTGATGTGTGTAATGGGAATGTAAATTTTTAAGATCTTCCCTGCCCCCAAGTGCACCTGGAGCCTGGGGTGGGAGGCTTGTTTTTCATTAGATACTTTTTGATTGGCCAGTGGGTCAATAAGGTTGTTACATTCTCTGAGCCAGGAGAAGGCTATATAAGCCCTGATGTATAGCTTTGTTTTGGGGCTCACTTTGAGAAGTGTTCTGTGATTTGATCAGATGAAACTCGGGGAAGCCATTGTTCAGAGCCCCCGGCTTTGAAAAACCCAGATGTTGATTTGGTATGGATGTAATGGTTGGACAGTTTGGAAATGTCTACTTGATCTGTTTCTGTCTTGATAATTCTGTCTGTATACTCTGAAGTTTGGGGTGCTGACCTTTTTCCCCTGAACAAGGTAAACGATACATGTTTGACTGATTAAAGTAAGCTTGTTAACCAATTTTGAGTTGCTTTCCTTTATCAAAGCAGATCTAAGAACCTGTGTTGGCAGCCACCCTGGGGATGCTGGAGTGCTTGCTGCTACAATGTACAGGGCTGTGAGATGGAAGGAACAATGGAACTGAAATCTAGGGAAATCTGGTTTTGAATCTACCTCTTACCCTTACTAAAGGTGTACACTATTTATAAACTCAAGTTGGTTCATCCTATGTATCCATCTCTCTCTTTATGCAATTTCCCCTTTTTCTTCCTTATTGGGATTGTTTCTCTTTTTGACGTTAGAGCTCTACTCTTGAAATGTCTCATCTCACATCAGATGACCTTCCCCTTGGAAATTTAGACAGTGAATTCCCACCAATCCTTTTACTCAACCCTTTGAAATAGGTTCTCTTTGAATCATGTCTGGTCTCTGCAAGTCTCAGTCACATCTTTGTAATCCAGTTTAAGATGTCCAAAAGACAAGATTAGAGTTCAGACAAAAGACCAGGATGAGATACACAATTCTGGAGAGTGTCTGCATAGAAATGACAGTTTAAGTGATGAGGATGAAGAAATAACCAAGGGAGATATCACAGAGGAAGAAGAGGAGAGGATTCAGGACAGAGTCTTGGCGAACAGCCACAGTTAGTGGACATAGTCTAGATGATGATCTAGCAAATGAGACTGAACTCCCTGTGATTTTTGTCCTGGCTCTCTACATCCATGTTTCCTTATCCTACCCTCTCCAGCATCAGTTGCAAAGCTTATCATCTCTACTCAAGCTTCCCATGGCATTCCTTTCCCCCATATTCTTAGTTAATAAAATAGACTCATTTCACTAAAAATTTGTCTATTTGTAGAAAGCTCCCCATTCTCTCTTACTCCTTGTATGACATTGCTCACTTGAGACAAGAGCGAAGGAGAAAGATATATGAACTCAATACATATATATACAAAAAGGGTTTGGTCTAGAAATACATTCAACTCAACAGAGAAACAAAAGTCATTAGGAAGATGGAAGGAATAAAAGGAAAGGTACATTCAGGGAAGGATTAATTACAAGCATAAAAATCTCTAAGCTTTTAGGGGTAATCACGAAGATGGATTTTAAAAAGAAAGGATAAGAATATGAGCCTAGAGTCTAGATGAGAGGATAAAAAGGATAGAATTGAGGAAGATAAATGCATCCAACACAGAGATTTTTGTGCTGAACACCCTTCTCTCCTACCACATTCTTCTACTTTATAAAGAGAAGCAAAGGAACGAGGAAAATAAAGTATAAAATAAGAGAGAAATACACAATTAATTATCATAATTATGAATATGAATGAGATGAACTTACCCCTAAAGTAAATTAGGAAGCAGAAATCAACAATATATTGCTTATAAGAAACACACAAAATAAAATGGAACTAGAGGCTAAGAATGGAACAAAAATTATTATGTTTCAGCTGATCAGAAAAAGAGTAGCAATTGTGATCTCAAGTAAGTCAACAGCTAAAATAAACTTGGTTAAAGGAGATAAACAAGGAAAATACATATACTGAAAGGTACCATAAAAATTAATTAATATCAGTATTTAACCTAGATGTATCTTATCTATATACTGAAAGGAAAAGCTAAATGAGTTCTGGGATAAATAGATAAAATTATAAGAAAGGGGAAGCTCAAAGTCCCAATTTAAGACGTAATTATCTAGCACAAAATATACAAGATTTTAGAAAATTTACATATTTACATATTTACATATCTCTGGTGATTATTAAATAGGAAATGAGAATTTTCATATTTCTCAACTGCGCATAGCACTATTTAAAAAAAGACCATTTATAAGGGCATAAAAACTTCATAAGTGTAGAAAATATAGAAACATTAAAAAAATCCTTTACTGATCTTAATACAATAAGTGTTGAATTAAACAAAGGAATCTTTAAATAGGATTAAAAATGAAATGCAAAACAAATATTCTCTAAGGAATGGGTGATTAAAAGAACAAGTCATAGAAATAGCAGATAATGTCATTAAAAATAATAACAATATTGAGACAGCATGCCAAATTTTTTATAATGCAATCATATAGTTCATAGAGAGAAATTTATATCTCTAAACATCTCTATATAAAAAAGAGAAAAAGAACATATCAAGTAGCTTACAATGAATAGAGAGAGTAATAGGAGAGAAAATGGACAATTTTGGTTACAGAAAATTAAAAAGCTTTGGCGTAAACAAAATCAGTGCACTGAAGATATAAAGGGAAACAGTGAACTTTGTTGGGGGGGGGGGGAGGAATCTTTGCAACAGAATTTTCTCATAAAGGTCTTGTTCAAATACATAACCAGAGAATTCTTTAATATATTAACAGCCAAAGAAAGGGAAGAATATTAATAAACATTTTAAAATGCACAGAAGAGAACAGAATGAAGTTTAGAGGGACAAATAAGGACAGCTTTTGGAATTAATGAAATTGTGTGTGTGTGTGTGTGTGTATAGTGAAACAAGGTTGTATGCTTGTTCCCATTCTTTTTAGCATGATGTTTTCAATCACATTGTCAAATGTCTTCAATGAAGACAAAAATGGTATTAAGGTCAGCTACCACACTGATGGTAAATTCTTCAACTTGAAAAGGTTACAAGTCAACCAAAGTGTCACATGATTCCCTGAACTGCACCCCATTAGACACTCCTAGGAATTGAGCTCTCAGGTCAGATCAGCAACTCCTTTGTTAAACTGAGACTTTTTGTCTCATTACTGACTTAAAATCCTCTTTCTTCTTCTAAACTAATCTATATGACTTGCTTGATTACTGTTTTATAATTTGCTTTGATAAATGTTTGCTCCCTGTTGATGATGATGATGATGATGATAATGATGCTGTGTGTTCAATAAGCATTTGGTGGGGGAAAAACTAAATTGACTGAGAATAGATGAACAAATTCCCTTCTCTTCTGAGCAATAAAAAAAATGAAAATCATACCCTTAGATTGCAAATATCTGATATGTGGTAGATAGATATAATTTAAACTCAATATTCCTTTTGGAGATAAGAGGGTGAGAGAGTAAGCACCCAGCCAACAGCTTTCCTCTTACTCCTTCCCAGAGATTAAGTGGGTTAGAATTATCTAAATATAAATTGCTACTAACACAAGGACCATTCAGGATCCCTGTAGCCCATCTTCAACCTTCCAAATGGGCCCCATATCTTTGATCATTTGTCAGTACTCTTTTACCTGGTATATTTGTGACATGTGTAGCACTGAGGAAGCTCTATATAAATATTAGCTAGTATTATTTTAGCATTAACATGTGACACATAGGCCAGTTGAATCCATATGATACATGTCAAACCAATCTATGTTAGATACAGATCTGTGTTAGAATCAAACAAAAAAAAATCCACTTGGACTATCTTATCTCTTGTTTTCACATGAATTAGGAGACCTGGATTCAAATCCTGTGGTCACTACCAATGTGACATTGGGCACATTGCTCCACACCATTTTGCCTCCATTTCCTCATTTGTAATATGAAGTATTTAGATTAGATAGCCTCTAACTTATCTGTCAGCTCCGAATCTATAATCCTATGATTTCAGAACTGCCACATAGCTTTTCCCGGTCTTTCTTCAACGTATGAATGGATCCATGGTTTTATCAATATGAGCAATCTATCCCTAGTGCAATCTACAATCCAGCTATACCATTTCATCCTATACGATTCTCGTCTGCATATTCCCATACATCTTCCATAGGGGATAGACCCAACATTTTAGAGTTCTTGCTCTAGGGACTTTTGTATTCCATGGGTTAAAATGCAACATTTAGGCTATCTGTTAGCCTACTGGCTCTGCCTCAGCTTTCATTCTCTTGCTTAGCGTCTGTGAAAGGAGTAAGAGCCTGAGGTCTCAGCTCTTTCTTTCTGCCTCGCATTTAGCAGCTGAGCTGTGTTGATAGCTTAGGTCATTTCTTGGTCCCTGCTTTATTGGACCCAGGAATCTGGTAACTCAGATCCTCCTTTTCTTCCCTTTCCTCGCAGGAGGTCCTATAAAATTGAGCCTTCCTCCTATGTTTGCTCCCCTAGAGATGTTCTGGCTGTAGCTAAATCTAATAAAATGATAATGCTGCTGCTGCCGCTGCTGCTGGTGATGATGATGATGATAAATAATATCTGGAATTTATATAGTACTTTAAGGTCTGTAAGGTGGTTTATGTAAATAACCTCTATTTCAGGAAGTATCTCTACCAGCCACGGTCACTTCTAACCCAGTTCACCTTCACATTCTCCAGGACTTTTCCATATCCCCCCTCTCCACTTTGATGTGTTCTCTCCCTCCACTAGAATGTAAGCTCTTTGAGGACAGGGGATATCTTTCTTTTTCTGTTTTTTGGAGTGCAATTGGGGTTAAGTGACTTGTCCAAGGTCACACAGCTAGTTTTTGTTTTAAGTATCTGAGGCTGGATTTGAACTCAGGTCCTCCTGACTCCAGAGCCAGTGCTCTATTCACTGTGCCGCCTAGCTGCCCCATAAGGAAAGCTTTTAAGCAGAGGTCATGACTCAGTTGTGATCATCTGAGTCCCAATTAAGATGTGGAAATGCATTCAGTGTGGTCACCTAAACAAATTCCTCCTCAGCCTTCATGCTTCCAGCTTTGGCTCACCTGTTACTCTTCCTAAGAAGTGTGGAAGCTAGCTAGGGTCTTGATTCCTACACAATTCTTCTTCCAAGGGCTAGGATATCTACCGAGACAAAGTAGGGCAGCCCACCTTACTGGGGTAGCCTCCCAACAGTTCAGGACTATGGGATTCTCAGAGAAAGCAGTGCCTCATTTGGGAGATGAGAGGAAGTTGTCAGAGATCCTGGGTATACTCAGGTGTCTAGGTACCTCAGTGCCTATGTCTATACCTGTATCTATGTGTTTGCATGTTTCTTTGTGCCTCTGTGAATATATTTGTGAATGTGTTTGTATACATGCATGTCTATGTTCATCACACAGAATCACAGAGCTTCAGAGAACGAGATTTCACTGGACACCTAGTCCAAACCAGACCTGAACAAGTGTCACACATCATAATTCACCATACAGACTTTCCTTAAATCTTGCAGTGAAGGGACCTTACTATCTTTTAACCCATTCTTCTTTGGAAAAACTGTAACCATTAGAAAGTTCTTCTTTCCATTAATCCTAAATTTTCCTCCCTGCTGCTTTTACCCACAGTTCCTGGCTCTGCTCTTTGGAGTCTGGATGATAAATTAAATCCCTATTCCATAGAATAACTTTTCTAGGAACTGAAGACAGTTACTATCTTTTCTCTATACTTTTGTTCTTCAGACCAAACAGTTCTGGCTCCTTCAACCAATTCTCACCTCCATACTGGAGGCCCTTTTCTATCTATCTATCCCCTCCTCTGAACACTCTCCACTTTATTAAATTTGTTACTTAAAATGGCACACTCAGAATTGGGTCCAATGATCCAGATATGGTCTCACTAGGGAAGAGTACAGTGACTTGTCTCCTCACAGCTATGCCTAGTTTAATGGAGCCCAGACTGTTTTTACTGCCATAATATACTGGTTGATTCATACTGAGGTTACAATCCAATGAAAAAAAAAACAGATTTCTTCCAAATTCCCATCTAGCCATGCCTAGTCCTTCTTATATTTCTGAAGCTGGGGCCCAGATGCCCCCCCCAATTATGTTTTATTTTGTTGGATTTAGTCCAGTGTCCTAACCTGTTGAGATCTTTTTGGTCCCCAACTCTGTCAACCAATGTCTTAACTATGCTTCCTGTCTTTGTGTGTTCTGTTTATTTTATAATTTGACATGTTTGTGTGATTATATGCCCAAAGGTCTACATCTATCATGTATAGGCTTATTTTTATTTATCTATTTAGTCATGTATGTGTGTGTATCTTGGATGTATGTTTAAATATGCATATGTGTATATGCTGTGTGCATATATGCATATATATACACATATACATGACTATGCTTATGTATGTCTATTTGCATGACTGAGTCTCTGCGTGACTATATTTGTATACGTGTGTGTTTATGTCTGTGTGCTAGGGGAATAGAATACCAGTTGGACACAGAAGGTGATAAACATGGGACAGAGTGGCTGTAAGTGAGGAGAGAGTCCTGGTTGCAGAAAAAGAAGTTGGTTCTGCTATGGGTGATGTGGGAGGAGGTGGAGTCAGACACTTTAGAATAAAGGGAAAAGGTCAGTGTCACGTTAGAACTTTGGGCTGTGTATTTACAACCGAGAAACAGAAATATCTCTCTTGGTGGTCTGTGGTGACTTTCAAGAATCAATGGTTATTTGTAAGGAAGCAGAAACTGGCCTATTGGTCAGTCTTTCTTCACAGTTCTTACGCATCTGAGATAGAGCATTTCTCATTTTATCCACTCTTCTTCTTAACATCTCCACTTCCTTCTTTAGTGGAAGTGAGACACGGAGATCAAACTTTAACTCCAGATTCTTTTCATTCTCTTTCTTTAGGAGTTCATGGAGAAACTGCACAGTCCCTGATGCCTCCTGTTTTTCCATCAGTTCCTTCAGATTCTGGCTTTCCTTGTCAGAAATCTTCTCCTCCAGCAGGTAGAACATGGCACTGAAGAACTCCTGGAAGCTAAGATGTCTAAAGCTATACAACATTGTGCCACCGAGCCCTGCTTGGGAACCACTCACATTCAGCACCGCGGAGGTGTCCACTCCATCCAAGCTGTGCCTTCTCAGATCTCCCTCTGTAAACAGGACCTTCTGCCTCTGGATGCCTTCTGCAGCCAGGGAGCACAGGCCTTGCAGGGCAGCATGCTGACTGGGCTTGGATAAGCTTTTCTCAGTTGGCAGAAAAGTGGAAATATAAGCCATGTAGATGTCAGTCCTGTTCTTGAGGGCCTTGGTGGGAGACTTGCCTTGTTCTAGCCTCTGCTTCATCCAACAGCAGATGATCCAGCATATGAGAGGGGCACAGCACTCATCAGAGATAGCCTTGCTTTTTTGTATGAAATCAAAGGCCTTCTTTGCCAAATCCTCATTCATGAAATGCAAGTAAAAATACTCCTTCTTCTGCTTCTGAGAGAAGCCCAATACCTTGACATGGCGTGGATGCATCAGCAAAGGTTCTAGCTTCTCCAGACCTGGGGGCCTGATTGTGATAAGCAGGGTTGATTGTGGCAGCAGCTCTTTTTGTATTAAACCACCCAGGAGGACATGCACAGATTCCCTTTCCTTGACTGTAGAATGGGAATAGGTACTTTGTTCAGCAGAAAGGAACTGTAGTTCATCCAGGCCATCCAGAACAAATAGGAGCTTCTGTGGTTGCTTGAGAATGTCAGTGATGGGAGCATTGTTATTGCCACACAACATGGTGATGAGATGGTCCACACTGCTTTCCCTCAGAAAGTTTGCCTCTTGGCAGCCAATGTAGAAGAGATAATCAAATCTGCCAGGGTACAGGGTGCCAGCTGCCCAGCCCTGAAGGACCTTCCTAGCAAGGGTTGACTTTCCAATTCCCGCAGGTCCCTGCAGCACTACAGTCTGAGGAGCATTGGATGTGTTTGTATCAGAATCAAACAGGGTTTCAAGACTGATGCTACTTGAATTGCATTGACTTAGAGGTTCCAGTTGAAGCTGGAGGTACCTTTGACCAGGCCTGAAAGGAGCGTCTTCTTCATCCATAGCCAGCAGCTTTTCTCTCATGTGAGCTTTGTAGATATCTCTATAATCTAATTAAGTGAAATAAAAACCCACATCAGAGACACAGGAGGAGACTCCCACTTAAGAGAGATACTTGTCTTGGAGACACAGTATCCAAGCCCAGCAATGGGCAGAACCCTTGCCCCAGATCTAGTGCTAACCCCAGCTCCAGCCCCAGCCCCAAGCCTACTTCTTTCCCCATCCTGACAATGTAATTCAACTCAGCTACCCCTGAGATTCCTACCTGTCAAAATACAATGGAGAAGATAATAAATAGAATTTCTATTTCATCCTTTATCACCTAGAGTATCTGGGCCTTCCCCAGCACAGGCTATGAACTAGGTTAGTCTAAACCCTTCCTCAACCCAACTCTAATCAGGATCTGTACATGACATGGGTGCTTCACCAAGTTTCAGTGAGTTTTTCTTTGTCCTGACTAGGGTAGAGTCCCTCACCACATGAGCATCAAGGAGAGCTGGTCACTTCTCTAGAAGAAGCCCAAGGCTCAGCTATCCTGACCATATAACCTATTAACTCCTCCTAAACCTTGACCAGAGTGGTCTTAAGACCTCTGGGGAGGATACATACCTTTTCCTATTGGTATAAGAAAGTTGTGGGGAGGGGAGGGCGTAATTAGATCTTTGCCCTGATCATAAGATAGGATCACAGACTAAGAACTGGAAGAGACCTCAGAGGCCTAATTTTACAGATGAGGAAACTGAGGCTTAGGGAGATCAAATGACGTACCTAAGTTAATGTGGACAAGAGTATGGAATGGGGGAAGAAAGGTCAAACAGATTCTCTGACTCCAGAGCTAATATACTTTCCAGTAAATCATACTGCCTCCCTACCTGCTAGGTTACAACAGGATAAGTCCCATTAACTCTAGTCATGCTGGAGAAGGCAACAGAGGGGAGTCTCATGGGGAGACACAGAAAGTGACCAGGGGCAGACAGGGAAAGAGATGCTAAGTTTCAGTCCAAGGAAAGAAAGACAAGATTTGACTTGTCAGGCAGACAAAGTGGGTGATGTGAATATGGAGGTGCAGGATCAGTAAGGAAATTGCTCACCTTCCTTTTTCCTGAAGAAATATTTTCCCAGATGGGTTTAGATCATGGCTGTGTCTGGCTAAAATAGACATGTTGGGCCTAATTTTGCAAGGATGATGCAAAGTGAGAAATATTGCCCCCAAGGAGGAAAACTGGAAAGCAGAGAGTTGTAGACCCATCCCTGGGGGATGCTAGAGCCTGATCAAACCAGCTTGCCAGAACATGGTTAAATTTTCAATATAAATAATTACACTTGAAAACTGGCAAATACTGTAAGTCAGAGCTTGATTTATTGTTTTCTTGATTGTCTAGACTTAAGAAAGTAATGGAAAAATATTAATATAGCAGATCAAACTTCAAAGTGTGTTGTGCATCATCTCAGGGAAAGGAAGGGAAAGGAGGGAGAGACAGAATTTGGAAGTCAAAACTTTTTTAATGTTAAAAATGATCTAACATGCAATTGGGGAAAAATAAAAATATTATAAAAATTATTTCCACCAATCAGTTGATTTTTCCTATCAGGGGAATTCCCTTTCAAAAAAATATTTAAGGCACTCAGTGTCTCTATTAGGGGTTTTTAGTTACAGACAGAAACTATTGACCATCAATTTATTGATTATTAAGTAGCCTAATTAACAAATTGATTATTAATTACCTCCCCCCCCCAAAAAAGTGTGTTGTGCATACTTTGTTTTTGGTGGTGGGAGGAGGGGAAGAATCTGGTTATTAAACATTTTTTCCACCACAGCCACCCATTACTCTTCTCTCCTTCCCTACTGAACATGAAAAAGCTGTGTACAACCAATGTTTGTCTTTCCTTACCACTCAGTCTCTTCTCAACCCCTTGGAAAATACTAGCACAATCTCTGTGGCCCACTGGAGTATTCCCTCATCTTCCGTGCCTGTGGAAACTGTCAAATCTCAGTCCTCTACAATTCTTGCTAGTAAACTCTCACAGTCAACTACTTGAGCAAGACATCTTTTAGCTGAGCAGGGGCTCTGATCTTGGATCTTAAATGAAGTGTTTCATTTAATAACAGATTTTTTACCTTTTCCTCCATCTTTTTCTTGAGTTTGCTTGCTTAGGTGTGTCTGATTTAAAACTAGCATATTCTTCCCAACGCCCCAAAGCAAAAAGTAGTTGTACTAAGCTATTGATTGTCTCTGAAAAGATTTTTTTTAAAGAAAGCAACATATAAGCCCTCATGATTCTGCTTTATTGTCTCTGCTATCAGCATTATCTGCTTATGTCTTACCTTTTCATTATCACACCATCTAGCTACGCTTGTCCCCAGTGACCAGCCTGCTACCCTACCTCTACTTGCTGGTCCTCTGCCACATTTTTCTGACCTCCTTAACCCTAAATACTTCTGCCCTGCCCCCCCCCCCGCACATATATCATCTTTTCCCCTTAGTCCTGCTGCTTCCTAATATAACCCCTCTCTTCTTGCCCTTTCCCCCTCACTTACTGACTGAGCTGGCATTCTTGGATTGTCGTTACCCCTATGGAACCATTGTATCTGGCCTCAGATCACAGACTCAGTTGAAGAAAAGTGGTCAGGGACCATCCTCAATGAGCATAATGCTAACTAAATTTACCATTGATTGCTGGGTTTTCTTTTTGTGACTTTCTGTTGGGATCTTCTGGTCCCTGATCATCCTGGTCAGGATCTTCTGTTTTTTGGGATTTTACAGCTGCAAAGGAAATTTAAAGGTAGGTTATAGAGACTCCCAGGTCTCCCCTCAGTCCACTTGACCATGGGCATCAAGGGGGAAATACTGATCACTTTATTAAGGAAGCAGATACTTCTAAATGTAGGATTTGCTCTTCTAACTGTCTGTTCCTACTCATTTTCTGGATAAGCTTTATTTGATCACTCCCTAAGGACAGGATCCACTAGCTGAAAAGGGGTGAGAAGCAGGCCTCCACTACCTTGATCTGACAGGGGGAGCATCAAAATAAAAGATCCAGGGCTAAGGATTGTTGAAAAAACAGGTAGTGCTGAGAATAGCTTATCATGGCCACAGGCAGTGGATGAGGGGAGCAGAGAATGAGTTTAGGAACAGTGGGAAAACCGTAGTTTCTTATGATATCCTTACCAAAAACCACACACACACACACACACACACACACACACACACACACAAGCACTTAATTACACACAAGCATAGAAACAGACTTACTTTCTCCCTATTCCACTCTCCTCACCCCTTTATACACACTGAGTGTACCAGGAATCATCTCTCTCCTTGTCCTACTCTCTGCTGGGACAAGGGGAAAGAAAAGGCGGACATCACAATAGCACACCATAGCCACAGGCATTAAAATTTATAAGACTAGGGGGCAGCTAGGTGGCACAGTGAATAGAGTATTGGCCCTGCAGTCAGGAGGACCTGAGTTCAAATCCCTCCTCAGACACAACACACACACACACACACACACACACACACACACACACAAAACTAGCCATTGGGCAAGCCACTTAAACCCCAATTGCCCTGCCCTCCCTGCTCCAAAAAAAAGCAAAAAAAAAAAAAAAGAATTTATAAGACTCCTATATATCTAGGAGTTCAAGAGATGTAACAGGGAAAACTCTAGCTCTGTGATAGTCAGTAAACTAGCATTTATTAAATACGTACTGTGTGCTACTGTGTACTAGGTTTAACTGCTGAATCTATGTACACTGGAAATGAAGAGTGCAACTGAGTTACTTAGAGTGAGGAATTTATATTGGCATAAAGAATGATTCTCTAACTGCTCCCGACCTATTTTTATGGAATGGCTAGGTATAAAGTGGTCCAAACTTGAAGAAAGACAGCTAGGTGGCTCATTGGGTAGAATACCAGGCCTGCAGTCAGGAAGATTCATCTTCCTGAGTTCAAATCCCTCCTTAGACACGAACTAGCCATGTGACCCTGGACAAGTTACTTAACCCTGTTAGCCTCAGTATCCTCATCTGTAAAATGAGCTAGAGAAGAAAATGGCAAGTCACTCCAGTATCTTTGCCAAGAAAACCCCAAATGTGGACAAAAAGAGTTGGACATGACAGTAAAACAACTGAAATGAGATTGAGACTTGGATAAAGGAGATCTATGTTCATATATACTTTTTTTTTTAAGCAATCGGGGTTAAGTAACTTGCTCAAGATTACACAGCCAGTTATTTCTGGGTGTGGTGCTAAGTATCTGAGCCTGGATTTGATCCCCAGGTCATCCCGACACTGGAGCCAGTGCTCTTACTCTCTGAGCCACCTGGCCACCCCCATATATACTCTTGTACTCATGTTCTTTGAGGTCAGGAACTGTTTTCCTTCTGGCATTTTGTATCCCAAACAACAAGCACTATGTAGCACATAGTAGGAATTATATAATCATTTATTGAATTGGACTGCTTGTAGAGTTGAAATGCCAGTTTTTACACTTACCAGCTGAATAATCTTTGGTTAATCACTTAATTCCTCTGGAGTGTCAATTTACCCAACTGTAAAATATGGAACCTTATTTAGGACTCACATACCTCACAGGGTTGTGAGGAAAGTACTTGGAAAACCTGAGGTAACTATAAATAGTAAATGTGAAATTTTACTGTTTCAGAATGTGGGCAGGGCTTCAGGGAGGCTAGGTCAGGAAGAATCAGAAAGCTTTAATTGGTAGGAGAGGCCCCGAGAAAATAAGGGCAAAGAAAAATAGCTGACGTGCAAACTGTCGTTTTTTAAAACTTTTCAAAGTATTTCACCTACACAATCTCCTTTAACCCATCCCCATTTTCCTAAGACTCAGAATGGTAATCCATGGTTCTGCAGCTATTAAGTGACAAAAGCAAAATTTGAATTCAGATACCCTGAGAACAAGTCCATTGATTTTTTCCCTTATGCTCTTCTGCCTTGAACTTTTATCCTCCTCTGAGATGACTTTACATCAAACAAATATCTTTGTTTATAAAGGAGTTAATCAAAGGGAAACTAAAATCTTCAGCTGAGGAATAAGAGGAGTTTTTAAATTTATTTATTGTTTGTTTTGTTCTTATTTTTCCATCTCTAAAGAGAGAACAAGGTGGGAACTCTAAATGGGGATTCAAGCTTCTAATCAGACCCTGACTCACCTTTTTCAATGGCTTGCCCCAGCTTCTCAGCGAGGTCTCGGTGGTTTATCATTTCAAGAACTGCTTTGGTCACTTCTACTGCATAGTTTACCCCATAGTGCCCGATCAGTAATTCTGCCAAATCCACAGGCTGGGCAGGATGCAGCTGGCCCCTGGGCACAGGGCCAAATTCCTTCAAGGGAGGGTCTTCCAGCTGGAATTTGAACTTCTTGAGTTCTTCTTCTATAAGGTCTTCAAGGATTTTCATCAGAACAGTTCTCAGAGTGGTCTCCATGATTTCTGGTCAGAGATTGGAACAGAAAGCCCTGGCATTGCCAGAAAAATATCAGAAGATAGACATAAGAATTGTAGGATGGATATGGTAGATATAATATGATATATGCATATATATAATAATAACTACTAGCTAACATATAATGCCCAATTTCTCCCCTGAAATTGTATTGCACTTACTTTGTGTATATTTCCCCATTAACTTCTCTGTGTAAATGTCATTACATATATAAAACTGTTTCATTTTTGTTTTGTATTCTCAGTGCCTAACAGAGTGCCAAGTGGACTATAGTCTTCAATAAATGCTTGAAAGCTATGGTATATGATTGTGATAGAATATCATTGTGCTATAAGAAATGACAAGCAGGATGATTTCCAAAAAAAAAATCCTGGAAAGACATAAATTTATGCAAAGTAAAGTGAGTAGAATCAGGAGAACATTGTACACAATAACAATATTGTACAATGAAGAACTGTGATGACTTAGCTACTCTCAGCAATACAGTGACCCAAGTCAATCCCAAAGGACCCATGGTGAAGCATACTATCCACCTCCAGAGAAAGACCTGATATTTCCTAAATACAGACTAAAGCATACTATCATTTTTTCTTTTTCTTTCCTTTCTTTCTTTTTTCATCCCTTTTTCTTCTTCCTCCCTGCCTTCCTTTCCTTTTTTCTTTCTTATCAGAGGTCTAGAATGTGGTCTGACCAAGTCAGAATATAGTGACACCTCCTCCTTCTGGATGCTATACATCTCTTCAACTCACATTCTATTTTCTCTTATGACTGCCGTATCACCCTGCTGATTCACTTGAAGTTCAGTTTACTAAAAACTAGCAGATCTTTTTCAAATGAACTGTTGTCTTTCTCTGAAATATCATTCAAATCTGTGCTATTCATTTTAACTGACATTGCCCTATTCAGGGTCATCATCAGCCTCTAAACAATTGCCAAAAACAGACTCAATTAGAAGTCTAGATAATTGGAAGAATAGTAATGACACACTACCTATGGGTAAATCACTTAATGTCTCATTTGCCCTGAGCAAATCTAAGACAATAAGTCATAAAACAAGTGTTGGTCTGCACTTAAAGAAGTTTCCGGTCAATCGCCAATGAAATCAGAGGTCCTACCGAAGGCAAAGGAATGGGAGGGGAAGAGAAAATGAAAAGACAAAAGACAGAAACAGAAAGACAGGACAAGAATGTCAAGGAAATGGATAGGTTTTGAGGGGAAGATGAGTTGAGTGTCGGACATCATAAGTTTATATGCCTGTGAGATATCAACGGTTATCCAGCTGGCTGCTTGAAGGACAGGATCAGAGCTCAGGGAAGAAATCAAATAGGATAGATTAAGGATTCATTCATGAAAAGCAGTTCAGTGTAATAGGATCTCTAAATTCTATCATTGCATTAGTAAAATATACCATAAAGTGATCACTGAAGTTTTGGTGACAATATCACTAAGGGAAAGTGTTGTCAAAGAAGAGGATGGAACACAGTCTTGTGGTTGTATGTATTTTGTGGGTGGAACAAAGAAGATGGACAGAAAATGAATGTCTCTACCCCAGTCTTACTTTGTAGTTAAGGGAGAAATAGGGAGCAAAGTTTCACGGGGGAAATGTGATGGAAGTGGAAAATGTGATGACTTACAGGCTTTGGGATTAGGGCAAATATCTTTTCTCCTCTTGCTTTCTAAAAATCCCTAACAATTTCCTTTGCACAGAGAGAAGAAATACTCATACTCACATGGTAGAAAAATACATGGAATAGGAGTGAAGACACTGGAGTCAACCAGCCTCTTCCCCATTACCATCCCCATGAAGGGGTCACCCTCATCAGCAAAGCCAGAGTGGAAAATCTTAGCTTGTTGGAAAAATAAAGAATGAATGGGGAAAATGGCACTTACCGCTCTCTCCTTGTCTCCCTGAAACACTGGTCCTTTGGGCTATGGCTTGGAAGTTGAGGCCAGAGCCTATTCACCAATCATTCAGCATCACTGAATGAGTCCAAGGCAACAGAACTCATTTTATTTAAGCAGTGGGGGCTGTAAAATTAGCATATCACCAAACCCTCTTACTCTGATTTCACCCCAGCCTGATTGAGCAACTCCTATCCCAGGCATGCAGCAAGCTAGGAAATCTATGCACAAATCTAGAATGAAAGTGAGAGAGATTTATAGGACAGACTATATAACCGTGAGAGTATGGGTGATGCATAATAACATCTTCTACTCATATATTGCTTCATATTTGCAAAATATTTACATTGCTCACATACACATGTGCACACACACACACAATGCCTGGAATTCCCCACTTTACTATCACTAAATTTGACATGGTATTTTACTCACACATGCATGCACGTACACACACACACACAGCCTAGAATTTCCAACTTTACTATGACTAAATTTGACATGGCATTTTTTGAATCCCAAAGTTCTATTCTTCTATAATTCATCTTTATTAGTAATGATCATGTTGAGAATAACAGTACCCCTCATACTCCATCTTGTGAAAGACAAAATTATCATTAAGACAAGACAAAAAATTTGGTTGCGCTGTTTTGAACACAGACTTCTAGAAGATATCTCGATAACTCAAATTCCCCATCACAACTACACTCTGCCTCGACACAAGCTTGTTGAAGTGGTTCAGAAACTTATCATCCAATATGATTTGCTGCTCTGATGGCCTGCAGTTCCTGATTCCCCTATATCACCTCAGTTTCTCCTTTCTTTGATCCCCATCAAAATTCTGTCCATTAATCTTTCCCCCTCAAGTTTTCAGATTTCTCCACAGGTTGGTCTCCTCTAAATATGCCTGAATATCCTCATGATAATCTTCCTGAAAAGGAACGTGTGCACCTGAAAAACATTCTCTACCAAAGGAAACAAGGGTAGGTTTGATGAAGGAAGAGTGCCAGACAGGAGTAACTGAAGCCAACATATTCTATCCTATCATTGTGATGTTTCTTGGAGATATATGATATTGTATGCCCCATGTTCTTGCAGGTGGTTGTTTCTTATCACTCTGTAGAGGTTTGTGCTACTGTCACATTGCTGTTTCAAGACCACTGCTATACCCAGTTAAGTATCTGCTATCCATTGTGTCAACTTGCCTAGCTGTCCTTAGAATAATTTCACAAATTTGTTGCAAGTCTAGTGTCTTCTCCACTTCTGCCCAAATAGTCATTTTGTATATAACTATATATGTGTATTTTGTCTTACTAGATAAAAGCTCATGAGGATCAGGGAACTGTCTCTGTATATCTTGTGCCTCCTTCAGTATTTAGTATCTAATATGTCATAGGTGCTTAATAAATTCCATTTGATCAGTGATTATTTCACTAAGAGGGAAAAAAGAAATAACAAGTATACTGGTGTCATCAAGCATTTCTTAAGTAGTTACTACCTGGCAGACACTAAGTTAACACCAGGAATGTATACAGAGATGGAACAGTACCTGCCCTCAAGGAACTTATATTTTACTGGTTGTAAAGTGATTTGAAAACCCTAGAACGCAATACAAATGTTAGCGCTCGGCATTGTTTTGGGGTCAAGTTTAAATAAATAACATATCAGACATTTAGCTTGGGTTTTAGCCAATTGCCCTGGCTTATAATCACAGACTTGTCCTTCTGGCATACTTTTTGTTTTCCTGAAGAGCTAACTGCTAAGTATTTACCAGGACATCTCTGTTTTTAATGGATCAAATATTTGACTTTTTATGAGGCCCTGTGTGTATTTTCTGGATGTTTCTCCATTTGAGGGTAGAAGTTAGAATTCAAGGGTGGGGGAGAGGTATAGTTTTGTCTTGTACATACAGCCCCAAAGTGTAGAAGATAGGGTTTTCTATTATGCATTGAGCCCCATGTAGCTTCAATTTGGGAGCAATCATGAATATAACTGAAAAAGAAAATGAAGATTATGTATAAGGGATGCGATGGGGGAATATAAATGTTAACATATAAATTCTAATGGTCTTTACCCCAGCTCCCACTCTTACTGATGACTAGGTTTCCCAGAGCTTGACTGACTGCGTCTACCATTCAGGATTTTAGGAGTTTCCCTGAAGAGTTAGGGCTGATAACCTAATGCCATTGGTTTAAGCCCCCATTGGTGTGCTTCACTTGTCAAGATTATAGGCTGAGAATCATTTAGTTAACTATTCTTCAGTCAGCTAGTCTTCAGTAGCATTTAGAAATGAATATTTATTAATGTGTGATAAGAACAACTGATCTAAAGTATCTCTCCCCCTAAGTCTGTAACATATTCTTCCCTTGATACATATTCCAGTGGGAAGTAGGTTCAAGACTGGGAAGGAAAATAGTTCTTGCTTGTTAGAAATCATCCCCCCCCCCACCTTTGTGGTGCTGAAAAAGTTCAAACCCTTAAGTCTCTTTGCTGAGCTTCTTGTAGAACTGAGGCCCTGATTCTCAGTGATGAAGACATTGCCATGAGTAACACTTCCCATAGGAAATGTGACTTCCTCTGAACCCTCTGAAGCTAGAGAGGTCCTTTGCCAGTCAAAGTGGGAGAATGAGGGAGAGGATAGATAGGGAATGAAACCTAAGGCCTCTACTTCCCTCTCCCCACCCCCAAGCAAAGGAACTCAACTAGAATTTCATGCTCACTCCAATTTCTGGAATCCCTCCTTCTCATCTTGACTAAGAATTTATAGACATGGCTAGGGTGTGATCACCAAGATTCTTATGCAACTTCAGAAGCCTTTTCACCCTCACTCTGAGGTTGTTTAATGGTTGAGATAGTGTTCTCACTCAACTAAGGTATCAGAATTAAAATGGGATGAGTTGGTTTCAACCTCACCCTTTTATAAATATTTTTAAAGTCTAAATATTTTAATATGATTATGTATGAACAATGAAATTAAATATGTATGGGAATTACAAGGAAATTTAAGCTAATGAAAAGGGTGATGGAAAGTTAAATAAATCTCTATTTGGAAGGCACTCTGACATGTTCATGATATTAGCAGTGCAGGGACCCACCCACTGGTTCAGTTTATAGCCCATACCCTCCTCTTCATCCTGTGTAATTTTTATTCATTTTTTCCCACTAAATTCTCCTTAGAGTGCCTAACCCATACACAAGCCCCTTCCCACCTCTCCAGTCACACACATTTTTCCATTCCATATACTCTATGATCCCTCAACAACGGCCTACTTGACTTTCCTAGAAAGTGAAACCCCATCTCCCAATTCGGGAAATTTTCTCTGTTATTCCTCCTTCCCATAATGTTCTCTCTCCTCATTTCTCTCTTCTAACTTCCCTGGCCTCCTTCAAGACTCAGCACAAATCCTGCCTTCTTCAAGAAAGATGTTTCTTGCCCACCACCCCCAGGGCCTTCCCTCTGAGATTACCTTCCAATTACACTAAATATATCTTGTATGTACATAGTGGTTGACATGTTGCCCCCAGTAGAATGGGAGCTTTTTTTAGGACAAAGATTGTATTTTCCTTTCTTTGTATCCCCAGTACTTAGCATAGTTCCTGGTACATAATAAACTTAAGAAATACTTATGGACTGACCCACTGACTAGACCTAGATCCCCTTGAGGTCTTAACTAATTCAGTGGAAAGTCTTACACCTCTCAATGCCCCTAGGCTGGCCTATCTTGGCAGATACTTGGCAGGAAGGAATAGACATGAAACTGAGTAAACAGCAGATTCCTCCTACAAAGAGGAAGTGGGTGTATTCATAGAGGGGCTATGAATGCATCCTATTGTAACTTCTGCCTTTGATTTCTACTTGGGTGATTTCCAACTAGTGGGCTGAGTTGGCATGAGGTTTGTTCAGTCAAAGGAGTTTGAGGGAGTGTGAAGATGGGAGTGAACTCACCCTTCTTTGGAAATCTGGAAGATGGATTCCAATGAAAAGGTATCTGTCCACAGGGTCTGACACTTGGAAATGGAAAAGGGCTGAAAGTCAAAGGAGCTGAGGATCAAGGTCTATTTCACTTTTTTCTGCATTACTATGTAAACTGATGAGCCTCAGTCTCTACCCTGAGCTCCAGTTCCACATCACCAACTGTGTAGTGGGAATTTTGAACTTGATGTTCCATCCAAAAACTCAATATCTAAAATAGAATTTATTAACTTTTCCCAAATCCATCCTTCTAAACCTCCCTTTTTCTCTCAAGAACTACCATTCTTTTAGTTTCCTAGATTCATAACCTCTGTGTTATTCTTATAGCTTTACTCTAGATATCTAATCAGTTGCCAAATCTTTCCATTTTTACCTCCACAACATCTCTACTATCTGTCCCCATCTCTCCACTTGCACAATCATCATCGTACTTCAAGACCTCCTCACCTCTCAACTAGATAATTGCAATAGGCTTCTAACTGGCATCCCTGCCAGAAGTATATCCCTACCAGAATGCATCCTTTTCAGAGTCGCCAGTCATTTCTTCAAGTGCCATCCAACTACATCATTCTTTGACTCAATAAACACAGTGGCGCCTGAATACCTCCAGGGTCAAATATGAGCACCTCGGTTTAGCATTTTAAATTCTTCAAGACCTGCTTCCTTCCTAACTTTCTAATCCTCTTACATTTTATTCCTCTTCACATATGCTAGAAAATGAAAAACAAGAAATAGTTAAATGCAATAGCCAAGTGTTTGATAAACCAAAGTAAAAATTATGAGGGAAAAGGATTATTTACTTAATAAGAACTGCTTGGAAAACTGGGAAAAAAAAGAAGTTTGGGGGGGAGGAAGATTTAGATCAGCATCTTAAACCACATGTCACAATAATTTTTATTTGAAAATCTGATTTTAACATATACTATCATATAATTTAAAAAATGGTGATGAATAGATGTAACAGCAAGCACCCTAGCATACCCAGGATGCCTGCTAGCACAGGTTCTTTGATCTGCTTTTCTAAAGGAAAGCAACTCCAAAAGGGGTTAACAATCTTACTTTAATCAAACATATATAAATCATTTACTTAGTTCAGGGGAAAAAAATCAGCATCCTAAACTTCAGAAAATACAAACAGAAATTACAAGCAGACAAAAAATACAGACAGAGAAAATAATACAATTCAACAGACCAACAGACAAGGCTTCTAACTGTCTGACCATTACATACATACAGTGTTAGTTACTAGAGAGAGAAGCACCAACATCTGGGTTTTCAAAGCCAGGGGTCTCAATGGCTGCCCAGAGTCTCGTCTGGCCACATCACACAACTCTTCCCATAAGTGAGCCCCAAAGCAAAACCTCACCTCAGAGGGCCAGAGGATATCACAACCTTTGTAACACACTGCCTGATTACAAAGTAACAAGGTGTGGAACTTCCTGAAAAACAAGCCTCCCCTAAGCAAGCTTCTCTTGTTGGGCTCCAAGTAATGTCCATTAAGGGGCAAGGAAGACCTTCAAATTCACTTAGCATTACATTCAGCCGCAAGATCTTTCATGCCCATTATATAGGCAACTTATATCTGAATTGGCATTAACATTTCTTAAGTATAACATAATTCCCACAAAATACATAACATAACAACTCATTACCAAAGTGACCACATAGCCTTAAACAAACACAAAGTACATAACATTATAACACCCTCAATCCAAAGCAAAAGTATTCAAATAAGGTTCTCTTGGGGGTATGTCCTTTCCCCCATGCTGCCCTTGCAGGCTTCCTCCTGGCACTCTCAGGTACAGGCTCTAATAAGCCATGTCCTAGTCTTAACACTACTCCAGTTTCCACTTTCAAAGTCCTGAGGGGTAACTGGGCAACAAAGCCAACAGGGTGGGGTACTTGGGGGTCCACAGCATGTCCCCCTACCCACCATAAGCAACTCCACCCTTCCCCTGGGTCCCAAACTGTCCCAAAGGCACAAAGCAAGAAAACACATTCCAGGCTCCTGCCTTGCTGCAGAGTACTTATCTTTCCTTGGGGCTGGGTTCTGAACTCCTGGGTCCCCCCTCTACCCGCAGGAGGCAGCTGCTTCTGGCTTCTGCCCCAGTGCAGCTCTTCATTCCCAGTCTCACCTCACCAAAGTCAGCATGCAGGCAGTTTTCTGCTCCTGCTCCATGGCTTCACAGAATCACAGTTACTACAACTGGGAAATAAACAATTACCCCCCAGCCCCCATACTTTCCTTTTAGTTTGCAGATCCTGTCCAACTATGCCATTTGTATCAGCAAACACACTAGCATACCCAGGATGGCTGCTAGCACAGGCTCTTTGATCTACTTTTCTAAAGGAAAGCAATTCAAAAAGGGTTAACAATCTTACTTTAATCCAATATATATATATATATGTACATATATACACATAGACATATATATACATATACACATGTGTACATATATACATGTATATTTATGTGTGTGTGTGTATATATACATACATATATATATATATAATATTCACTTTGTTCAGGGGGAAAAGTCAGCACCCTGAACTTCAGAAATTGCAAACAGAAATTACAAGCTGACAAAAAAATACAGACAGAGACAATAACACAGTTCAACAGACCAACAAACAGGGCTTCTAGCTGTCAGACCATTCCCTCCATACAGTGTTAGTTACCAGAGGGAGAAGCACCAAAATCTGGGTTTTCAAAGCTGGGGGGTTCAACAGCTACCCAGAGTCTCATTTGACCAAATTACACAACTCTTCCCATAAGTGAGCCCCAAGGTAAAACCTTACTCTAGGGGATTCAGAGGACATCACAACCTTTGTGACCCACTGCCTCATTACAAAGTAACAAGGTGTGGGCCTTCCTGAAAACAAGCCTCCCCTAAGCAAGCTTCTCTTATTGGGTTCCAAGTGAGGTCCATTAAGGGGCAGAGAAAAGCTCTAAATTCCCTTACTATTACAATAGAAGAAAGAGTCTTTTAGATCTGTGATTAGGATTACTGTTCATAATAAAATGAGAAATAGAAAAGTTATAAAGGACAAAATATAGTCTAGTTATGTAAAACTAGAAAGTTTTGTGACAATAAAACAAAAACAACTACAACAAGAATATAAATTGCTGAATGGGGAAAATCTTTACATATAATATTTCTTCTTAAAAATAGATTTCTATTGAAATCTTTTTTAACATTGCTTAGATTTTCCCCCTCTATTTCCTCCCCTCCCCCTCCCAAACAGTCATCATTTATTTTTTTTAAGTTATTTTAAAGGAAAAGAAGGAACAATACAGCAAAACTACTCAATACCTTAAAAAATCTGATATTACATGCTTCAACTATTTCTGATAAAATTCTGATAACAAAGATAATTAGATAATTGGCAATTCATCCATCTGGAGTATAAGTTTGCTTCTGAAACAAACATTTGATTATTTAGGTCTGCCTTGATTGTTCACTTGTCTAGGGTACAGGTCTGCTCAAAATTCAAAGAGATACAGTGATTGAAATTAAGTCTGATCTAGAATTCTAAAAGAGCAGTTCCTTGTTTTAAATGTAATAAGATAGGGTGGCTAGGTGGCACAGTGAATAGAGCACCAGCCCTGGAGTCAGGAGTACCTGACTTCAAATCCAGCCTCAGACACTTGACACATTTACTAGCCATGTGATTTTGGGCAAGTCACTTAACCCCAATTGCCCTCCAAAAAGAAAAAAAAAGGAATAAGATATAGAATACTGGAGCAAATAGAGAATACAATGTGTCTTATTGGTTTGCATATGAAGAATTAGAGAAAGTTTAAATTAATAACTGGGGAAATTTATAACTAATCTACATTAGAATAGTCCTGTGATTGTGGGACAAATACAATTTACCTAATCATAAACAAAAGATGAAACTAACCATAAGTTACATTAAAGTCATTTTCAGAGAGTCTCTATAGTCTGAATCAAGAAAGGAAAAAGAGGTAAAACGACAGATTTCAGAAATGAGGAGACCATATGACACACTCTCACACTTTCCCTGTCTCTCTGTTTCTCTGTCTCTGTCTCTCTGTCTCCCTCTCCCTCTCTCTCTCTCTGCTTTCTCCTCTCTCTCTCTCTCTCTCTGTCTCTCTGTCTCTCTCTCTCGCTCTCTCTCTCTTTCCCTCTCTCTGTCTCTTTCTGTCTCTCTTTTCTGAGACAGAAGATATTTATAATTTAATTTTTATTTAAAAAGATGTAATATATTAAAGATATATTAATATATTTATAATATATGTATGTATTTTTATAAAGGAGATATGTATAATTTAATAATTGAGATTTACCCCTAAGCACATGGCTTTCCCTCACTGGTGTGCCTCTGTGTATGCCCCCAATCTTCTCCTGAAAATTCTGAAGAAAGCGTTTGGGCTAGGTTTATGTGAGGACTGTGATCTATTTATCAAATTGCTTTGTATTGAATAGCTCTGATTACTCATTGTTATTGCTTTTACTTTATCATTAAATAAATTATATTTAAGATCTGAATGTCCTTGTTAGTGCTAATAATAACAGCTACAGTAATAGCTAACATCTTTTAGTATGTGTCAGGATCTGTGCAAAGATTTTTAACTAATTTTTAAATTTTTTTACAATTTTTAACTAATTTAATCCTCATAATAACCCTGGAAGGAAGAGGGCATTATTATGCCCGTTTTACAGAAGAAACTGAGGGAAAGAGAGGAAGGTCACACAGCTAATAAGTGTCTGAGGCAATATCTGAACTCAGGTCTCCTTGTTCCAGGGATGGTGCTTTATCAGCTCCATCATCTGCTGCCCTAGAAGCAGCTGGTAGGATTACCCTGAGCACCAGGAGAGAGTGAGTGTATGCACATAGAGGTAGTCTTCCTCTAGAAAATCAGATCTTTCAATATGGGAGTAGATTGGAGTGAGTAAGCCAGACCAGAGAGGAAGTATGGAGGTTCATACCAGAGGTACACCATGGCCAGGTGTTACATTAGTAATACCAAGAGCCCTATGTCAATAGCTAAGGGTCAAAGGACTTGAACAGATAGCATTTTAAAAAAGAAATGCCAGCTATTAACTGCCATTTAAAAAAAAGTTCCAAATCACTAATAATAAGAGAAATACCAATTGAAACCACATTGAGATATCTTTTCCTCCCCAGAAAATTTGCAAAGGTGATAAAAGATGAAAATAGCAAATGATAGAGGGACTATAGGAAGAAAGACACACTAATATTATACACACACATATATATAATATACCCCTATACACACATATTGAATGGAGTGGCTAATTGACTCAGTTGTTCTGGAAAACAATACAGACATATTTATTGGGATGAAAGCAGAGGAGTCTGTGTCATAAAGTTGAAACAGTAGTTTGATAAATAGGTAAATACTGTTTTTTATAACAACTGGACATACATACATATAAATATATATGTTTGGAATATATGTGGAGGTAGATGGGAGTGAATATGTGTAGCATGTTGTATGAACTTACACCTACATATACACTACATTATACTATCTCTATCTAATAGTTAATTCTAGCTTTGTGACTCTGGGCAAGTCACTTAACCCTTTTTGCCTCAGTTTCCTCATCTGTAAAATGAGCTAGAGAAAGAATTGGCAAGCCATTCCAGTATATCTGCCAAGAAAATCCCGAATAGAGTCATGGAGAGTTGGACATGACTGAAACTGAAAATGACTGATAGATACCATATATTTCATATCACATTATATATTCTTTTTTTTTTTTTAAAGCAATCGGGGTTAAGTAACTTGCTCAAGGTTACACGGCCAGATATTTCTGGGTGTGGTGCTGAGTATCTGATTTAATCCAGGTCATCCCAACACTGGAGCAGGTGCTCTTGCTAGCTGAGCCACCTGGCTGCCCCTCCTATTATATATTCTTAACCCTCGATGTTCACTGATAAGGGTTGACTTCTCCTGTCAGGGACATCCCCTTTTACAAGGGTATTTAAGTATTCATTGTCTTTATTGGGAGTCTTTTCATTATTAAGAGAAACCACTGTCTGTCAATTTATTGATTATTAGCTAGCCTAATTAATAAGTTGATTATCAAATTACCCAGAAACTCTATCTTTTGAATTGTTCATTCATCACATGGGAAACTTCATTTACGTTTAGAGTATAAACATAATCCAGCCTAGGAGAACCATTGCCTGAGGGAGGAACCTTCCATTAAAATATAGGGCACCCAAGATTCTGAAGGAGGAAACAAGCCAAAGAGGTCTGAAAGGAAATGGCTTCCCCTGCCCAGATGCCTTAAGGCTTCTGAATCTCTTGCTCAAGTCAAGTTGTCAGCAAGAGGAGCTTAAGATTTTTAGCCCACCTCCTAATTAAGTGTTCACTAGTCAGGGTTGAGTTTCACCTTTCAGGGGAGTTCCCTTTCAGAAGGTTGATTGAAGGCATTTCAAAATCATTTTGGTATCTTTGATTACCAAGAGAAACCACTGACCCTCAATTTATTGATTATAGACTAAGCAAATTAATGAATTGCTTATTAATTACCTAGAAACTCTGACTCTCAGGGGTTTTATTTGACCTTGCTGGAGCTCTGGGAGAGGCTGCCTAAATCTCAAGCAACACATTACAAAGAGAGAAAGAGAGAGCAAGAGTGCAGGATTATCCCTATTAAGACTCCTGAGGTGGAAGTGTCTCCTGGATAAGTAGCCAGTCACTGGTCATAGTTCTCCCAGGCCTTAGTCACAGGGACCAAAGGGTCAACTGGCAGACTCTGCTGACACATCCCATTTTTTTTAACCTGAAATCAGGTTTATTTAGAAAGACTGACATATAAAGGTCTTCACTTCTTTAAAAGTCCAGATTAATTCAGAATTAAGAATTCCAAAAGTAGACAAGGTATCTGGAAGAAGAAAAATAAGAGAATTAATTAACATCAAATCTTTTAAGTTGGTTAAGGAGTTTTGCACTAGATGAGATGTAAAGATTTAACTAAACTCTTACCAACTCAGACAAAGGGCTTAATGCCTCTAGAAATAATCAGCAGCAGGTAGGAGCTACAAGACAATCAGTGAAGTGGAAAAGAAACCACTTCGGCAAGCCAATAGTACTTTATTAAAGGGTTCGTGGCTCCCTCTAATGAAGTGGGCTTCAGATCTTCCTCATGATTCAAGATGCCTCCTGTCCCCAGGGTCTTATTTTTATAGGATTTGATACCCAAACATACAGGAGAGGCAAAGTTAAATTCAAAATCCCATTGGTTGATAGACCTCAGTCTTGACCCCCCAGGAGGGCCAGAAATGATGCATCACCATGAGCGGTCACAAGACAGGCAAGTCAAGACTCATCTCTACTGACAAAGTGGTCATAAAATAGTCATCTGCTCAGGTTGGACAAGAAGTACTAGTCGGGAGGGGACTTTCCAAAAACTCAACTGAGGTTGGATACAGAATTTAAGCAAAACAGGATGGAGACACCTTTGTCAGCATTTCTGTGTTTGGCAAGTGAGCTCCATAACTGGTAAACAGGTGGTGAACATTAGATTAAAGTTTGAGGCCTGCTATAAAGGCCTACTATAGGAACCTATCTTATCTAATTATCTCCATATGATTTATGTAAAATATGTATTAATACACGTCTATTCTTGTACTGTTGTTAGATGGCTGACTAAATGCATATACTAGGTAAGTATATCACTACTAATTGCTAATAGTCAGTACCCTTTATAGAATCTAACTGAAGAGATTAATACTGATGGGAAGGAAGGAGGGGTCCAAAGGAAACTTTCCTCACAACAAGCATTAATTGAGCCCCTACTTTGAATCAGGCACTGTACTAAGTGTTTTATAAATATTATCTCACTGGATCCTCACAACAGCTGTAGGAAGTGGGTGCTATTATTTTTCCCATTTTACAGCTGAGGAAACTGAAGCAAACTGAGGTTAAGTGACTTGCCCAGGGTCACACAGATAGGAAATATCTGAGGTTAAATTTGAATTCAGGTCTTCCAGACTCCAGGACAAGCATTCTTATCCACTATGTCCATTCATCAGCAAATGATGGTAGGTTTAACTCAAAAAACACAGAGACCAAAATACATAACATTTTTCACACACATACCTCTCCATATAGGAGAAAAAAATAAGGACCAATCTTAACATTTCTTACAAGGTTAACAATGATCTGAGATTTTCAGAATATTTCAGATGAGTTAAGAGATAGGGTATAAGACAATGTTGCAGGTGATGAAGTATCCCAAATATTGCTTTGTATTTTTTTAACTACCAAAATAAACAAAATTTGTGAATTAGGGGACAAGATATGTGGCTATGGAGTTAAATGGACCTAAGGTACTAGTCACTGGCCCCCAACCTTTCTGAAAGGGGGGAGGAAGAGACACGTGGGTGGTGGAGACTTGAATCAATGACTGAAAAAGAGATGACTCCAATTCCTTATGTGTGGGGTACAGGGACCCCAAAAATCCTTTACCCTCCAAAATTTAAAAGTCAGGGGTGTCTTGAGGAAAGAACAGGAAGTTTCATTCAATTCTTGTGAGAAGAGGGCATCCCTTCCACCACTAAGCACCAGCAGAATGAGATATGTTACAGAAGACAGAACAAGAATTTATACCCTAACACAGTCTCACGCCTGTCCCTTCTCCCATTGGCTAGGAGGTGGGTTTACAATCTGAGAGCGAAATCTCCTCCAATGATAAGGAACAAAGAAGTGTGCCACTATCTCTCAGTGGCTGGGAGGCGGGCTTACAAAGAATAAGAAGACAGGGGATAGCCAATCTGATTGTACCTATTCTTATTTGGCAACAGCCAAAGTGAAGAAGGGGGAAGGACTCTAAGAAAGGCTTAAGGCTGCTTGACAGCAAGGAAAGGGGGGAAGGGTCCTAGGTTGTGTAACTTCTTAGGAAACCCAGGACTCAGGTCTGTCCAGTCTTACAAAAGTCTGTCTCTGGTTTCAAGATAGTCTCTCTTCTTTCACCTCATTCTGAGGAGTCTTCTCAAAGGGTACAGAGAGAGTATACCCCACTCACTGCCTGAGAACCTTTGAAGGGGTGGGGGGGTGAGATGTAATAGGCCCCATCTTCCAAGAGTGGGAGCAGAGTCAACCATATTACAGAATGCAACACTGGGATGTTTTCTGTAGAACACAAGCATCTTTCCTCTTGTTATAGTTTTTCTTCATTTCAATGACATCAAAGACAAATTTTCCATAGAAGTCATTTGCTGTTTTCTTGCCTATCTAGATATGTTAGATATCCAAAGGATCATCTTTTTACACTGCTATTTAAGATGTATATTTTCAATATTTCAGTTCCTATTTTTACAACCTTCAGTATGGTGAAAATCATCCTAGTATCATGATGTAAAATCTCTTCTGATTCTGGGAATGATCTGCACTTACTGTGATATCATTGGAATAAATAAGTTTGGCTAGTTCAACAGTTTCTAGCATGTCCTCGCAGAACTTTTTTTCTATAGCTGACGGGAAATATTAGCTGTATAATCTATTCTGTGCATTTATGTTGTGTAATGTCACACCTCCAAACTCAATCTGGCTACCTTTCATCTCCACCACCATGATTGCCTGCCCAGGGTTTCATCATCTTTACTTTAGATGTCATTGTCCTTCCCTCAAAGCTC
>NW_027187338.1:173802-178589 GCF_028583685.1 Petaurus breviceps papuanus
ACATATATATGCATATATGCACACGTATACAAATATACACACATATAGATATATAGATCTAACTATCTGTATCTATCACTATCTCTATCTCTATGTCTATATAGATGCCACATATATATCACAGAGACAGACAGAGAGACAGAGAGAGAGAGTCCAGACCTGGAGCTCTGCAATAGCCAGCCTGCTAGTTGGTCTCCCTGCCTCAAGCTTCTCTCTACTCCTGTCCATCCTCCACTCAGTTCTAAAGCACAGATCTGATACTGTTAAACCACCCTCATCCCCCATTCAATAGATGCCAGTTGTTCTCTATTTCCTCAGGGTCAAATGCAAAGCATTCTGTTCGGCATTCAAAGCTCTTCACAATCTGGCCCCACCCTGCCTTTCCAGTCTTCTCACTCCCCTAAATGCCCTGTGATCTAATGACGCTGGCTCCATCGCTGTAACCCCAGTGTGAGTATGGGATGTACAGTTATACATGCTAACTAGTGTGACAGAAACACTAATTAGACATAAAATGCATGCAATCAAATGTTATTGATGAGAGTATGCCAACAATACCAGCTTTACAAAACCCACCCACCTAATGTTTTAAAGGGTTTTATCATCCTGCATGGAGTGTGTGGGGGTTCAGGAAGAACTTACACCTCTGGTGGGAAGGCTTACTCAAGCCCTTTTCCCAGCTGCTCATCCACCCAAGGTGTCCAGCTGTCACCTGTGGCTCCAAGAAGCAACAGCATGTGTAGCAGCCACACCCCAGTAAACTGTCTCAACAGACAGGCTAAACCAGGTTGAGGGTAACTGACAGGCCTCAAACTCTTTGGTGAGTTATAGAGATGTCCACCCCCAGACAGGCAGAGACTTTCCCTGGCAGAATGGGCAGGTGAGAACCATTTATTCCAACAGCCAAGAAGATGACTGAAGCAGGCACAGTGAAGCGTAAAGCTTGGTGAGATATCGAAGACACCAAGGTCATCATCTGCATCCCCAGTCATCATTGGGCAGCTTGACTTTTGTCTTAACACTGGGCTTCAATGACTCGGGAAGAGAGAGTGAGGCTGAGGGCTTTGTGCAACTCTGCCTCACTTAAATCCAATTCATGAGCAAGCCAAGACATTTCCCTGCCCTCTCACTGAGCCTCTAAAAAAGCAAAGGACAAACATCATCCTGCACATGCTGCACTCTCTGTGCAGCATACATACACACGTGTTTTTCTTTGTACCTCCAATGTTGAGCACAGAAACTGGCATATAGTAGGTGATTAATAGTTGCTTCTTGACTGACTCTTCTTCCCAAAAGGGAGCTGTCCTAGATCCAGAGATCTGCGTCCTCCTGGCTTCTGAGAGATACTGAGCTGAAACAACTTGGCCCCTCCTGGGTTCTCACATAGAGCCTGGTGGAAAGGGAGCACAGTGGCCTTTGCTGCAGTAGTCAGAGGGATCAACATTGTCCTCAATTCAACAAATATTCATAAAGCACCTTTTTGATGTTTGTTCTTTTCTTTGCCTAAGTCATCTCATTAGAACCTCACCACTACTGTGCAGAAGCCAGAACTAAAACCGAGAGTTTAAATAACTAGCAAATAAATCATGAGCAGCTGCCTGATATACTAAGAGGTTAAATAATTTATTCTGTGATTTTTACAATCACAGTTTTGTTTTTGTTGGTATGTTTAGTCATTTTTCAGTCGTGTCCATTTGAGGTTTTCTTGGCAAAGATATTAGAGTGGTTTACTCTTTCCTTCTTTAGCTCATTTTACAGATGAGGAAACTGAGGCAAACAAGGTTAAGTGGCTTGCCCAGTTTCCCATAACTAGTTAGCGTATGGAGTCATATTTGAACTCAGGAAGATGAGTCTTCATGACTCCTGACTACAGGCCCTATGTTCTATCCACAGGAAATGTCAGGGACAGGATTTGAAACCACATCTTCCAAGCGCAGCCATTGAGCTATAATTTCATGTTGTCTCTTAAATTTAGATGTGGAGAAACTGGGATGGATAATTAATACTTTGGATAACAAAATCAGGGTCTTGAAAATATTTTGACAGGTTGGAACAATGACCCAAATATCTAATAAAATAGAATAGAAATAAACATAAATGCTACATTGGGACTAAAAAAAATCAGCTTTACAAGTAAAGGATTAGAGAGGGGTGGCTAGATAACATGGTTCTTATGAAAAGGACATGGGTTTTTATTGGATTTGAAGCTGGATGTGAGCCAATAATACAACAGGGCAGTCAAAAACCCAATTAAACTTACCAGGAGGATTACTCAAGGATAAGTCATTTATCCAGGAATCCCCCACTCTAAAGCAGATCACACCCTTTCTTTGACTTAATAGATAATATCTGGGTATCACTTGAGGCATTAATTACTCAAGGTCACAAAACTAGGAAATATGAGAGCCTGGGAATGAAACTGGAATTGGCCTGACTCCAAGCCAAGAATTGTTAATCCACCTCACCCCACTGCCTCCGATTCTCTTTAGTTGAAGCATAGTGAGCAGAAGGAAATAGGCAATAATTCTATTCCTTTCTGTACTGGTCAGGCCATATTTTAGGAAAGACATTGAAAATATGGAGCTGTATATAGAGGACCAAAATATTGAAGGGATACAACATCAAGGGGCTGGATGATCAAAAGTAAGAATCATAATTGTTCATGTTTCTAAAGGCGTTTGATAGCTTTCAATTTGTCTTCCTCACAATGATGGAGTACAAGTTCTGGGAAACCCCTTGAACTCTTATTGAATCTTCCCACTTGATGAGACATTTGCCAGAGGACATTTTTGCTAGGCCCAAATCTGTTACCTTTAAAATAACCCAGCCCTTCATTGTCTGTCATCTCCAGGTAGCCTTCAGCTATTTCTCACCCTTAATCCCATTCCTAGAGTCCGACCTCAGTTCCTCAAGATCCTCCTTAGACATTTCCTCAAGACCTTCCCCAAAACCCTTCTCTGGACCACCCTAGATTCCTCCCACAGCCTTTCTGTATATAAGATCTATCTTTCCTCCATGAAGGTGCTGAGATTAGTCTAGCACAGACTCAGTTTGTGTCAAATTGTTCTTGCCTGCTTGTCAATACAAGCTCACAAATATTTAAGTTCTTTAAGAATCTATCCATTATGATGAATCTTTAGTAAACTTTGATTTACTTTGGCTGAGAAGAGACTTGAGTTCTGAATTCATTCAGCAGGACTCAGCATGTTGGTATTTTGGGGTGTCATGAAACCCTAAATCCCAAACCTCAACAACTATTCAATGATGTATTGAGAATAAATATTTTATCCCTATTTTATAGATTTAGACATGAATATAAAATTTGCATAGCCGGTTAAGTCTGACAAATAATCCAAATCTAAGATATGATCCAATTATGGAATGAATTATAGAGTTTGAAATTTTTAGGAGCTAAATTTGACTCTGATGTGTGTGTATATATATGCATATATATATACATATATATATATAATGCACATATACATGATGCTTTAAAATGGAAATTGTATTTTACTTTGCTTATGTATAGTTATGTAGTTTGATGGTGTATATAATTGATTTTCTCATCTTTTAGCTCCTTCAATTTAATTTCATCTTAACTTGAGGTTGACTTCCAAACCCCATGGTTCTTCTTCCATGCTCTCAGCTCTTGCCTGGATTCATCTGACTGTTACCTTGATTCACAGGCAGCTCTCCAATCCTGTTCCATATTGCAACTCACGGGGACTGCTCCACTCCAAGCTCTTCACAGTTTCTAGGAAAACAAAGCTCAACAATATTTATACACATTTCTGGCACTATCATCTCAATTCACTTTCTGTCTGAGAAATCAACATTCAGAGTGCTTCTGACAAAGTAACACAATTCAACAGACAGAATGCTTCTTTCTGACAAAGTAACACCAACACAGAACAATAGAGTGCTGACATCACAAACATTCTCTCTCTTAGCTCTGCTCAGTCCCAGCTCCTACTTGAGCTTTTATCTGCTCTGCTCCTTCCTGTTCTACTTTTTCAGCAAGCTCCTCCCACTATGGGCTCCATGTGATGATGTTAGACCTATTACGGGCAGGGAAGGTCTCCAAACTCCCTTAAGCCTACTATGGGCAACACATGTATACTGTTTCCAACAAAGACTTGATACAATCAAAGGCGAGGCTCAAAGGCACTTGAATAGCTGAAATAAGCTAAGCAAAGTATTACATTGCTTGCCATTACAGCATCCTGCATTTCCTTTGAGCTGTTTCAATTCTGCTTTGCTCATAGAGCATGGTACCTTCTCTTATTGTGGGCAAACCATGCTGAGCAGTCCTGTGCCAGTGTCTCCCATGTCACACAATCAATTCCAAAGTTCTTGAGAGAGACCTTGAGAGTGTCCTTGTACAGTTTCTTCTGACCACCATGTGAATGTTTGCCCTGTGTGAGTTCTCTGTAAAACAGCCTTTTTGACACGTTGTAAGGGTTATGGGATTTAAAGATCTTCCATGCCCCATGGATGTGCTGACATAGCAGAGCAAGAGAAAGCGGAAAGCGAGAGAAAGTGAAAGCCGAGCTAGAGGTCCTGCGGTTTGCTAAGCCGAGCTAGCGGTCCTGCGGTTTGCTGAGCCGAGCTAGCGGTCCTGCGGTTTGCTGACGTAGCAGGAAGGGGCAGAGCAAGAAAAAGCGGAAAGCGAGAGAAAGTGAAAAGCCGAGCTAACGGTCCTGCGGTTGGCGGTTGGCGGCAGTTGCGGTTGCGGTTGCGGCAGCAGCAGAGTCAGCGGCAGCGCGAAGCCCTTTTTTGGGGAAATA